>NC_056737.1:856333991-856421491 GCF_019279795.1 Protopterus annectens | reverse complement strand
TCAATATACCATTCATTGCAGAATCTGTGCTGTCAAGTAGCGAACCTGTTTGGCCTACCTGAAGAGTTAAGCAGAGATATTTCTGTTGCCATATTTGGTGTGTTTGTTCACTGCTTTCTCCTGGTGTGTTTCCAGGTGACACAAAATACGAAAGACTTTTTGAAAATACTTTTTGAGTATAAGTGGGAGGATAACCAGAAAATGATATAAATGCAGCAATTCAGTTGTACTGGCCAATGTAGCTGCTGACTTTGTGTGCCTTCATTACAAGAAAAATCAAAAATAAGCAGGGGGAGACCTGGAATCATGTGAGGTGTCTTCTAAGTGCTGTACCACCCTAGTGATTGGGCAAACATCTTCCCATTCTGACTGACAGGGCAGGCATTAAAAATGCATGGTCATGGCAGAGTCTGATTAAATCTGAGAAGCTAAAAAAGAACCTTTAGCTAGGGCTTCGATAACCTCTGAAGTATGTGCCATAAAATGTTTTAACATGACTTTTAATCATCATCATCTTTCGGCTTTTCCCGTTAGGGGTCACCACAGCGGATCATCTCTTTCCATTTCTTCCTATCCTCTGCATCTTGCTCTGTCACACCAACTGCCTGCATGTCCTCTCTCACCACGTCCATAAACCATATCTTAGGCCTTCCTCTTTTCCTCTTACCTGGCAGCTCCATCCTTAGCATCTTTTTCCCAATATACCCATCATCCCTCCTCAGCACATGTCCAAACCAATGCAATCTGATCTCTCTTGCTTTGTCTCCAAACTGTCCAACATGAGCTGACCCTCTAATATACTGATTCCTAATCCTATCCATCCTAGTCACACCGAGTGCAAATCTTAACATCTTTAACTCTGCCATATCCAGCTCTGACTCCTGCCTTTTTGTCAGTGCCACTGTCTCCAACCCATATAACATAGCTGGTCTCACTACTGTCTTGTAGACCTTCCCTTTCATTCTTACTAGTACCCGTCTGTCACAAATCACTCCTGACACTCTTCTCCACCCATTCCACCCTGCCTGTACTCTCTTCTTCACCTTTCTTCCACATTCACCATTACTCTGAACTGTTGATCCCAAGTACTTAAACTTGTCCACCTTTACCAACTCTACTCCCTGCATCCTCACCATTCCTCTACCCTCCCTCTCATTTACATACATATATTCTGTCTTAGCCCTGCTGACATTCATTCCTCTGCTCTCTAGAGCATATCTCCACCTCTCCAGAGTCTCCTCAACCTGATTCCTACTCTCACTACAGATCACAATGTCATCTGCAAACATCATAGTCCACGAGGCCTCCTGTCTGATCTCATCTGTCAACCTGTCCATCACCACTGCAAATAAGAAAGGACTCAGAGCTGATCCTTGATGTAATCCCACCTCCACCATAAATGGATTTGTCACTCCCACTGCAGTCCTCACCACTGTCAAACTACCCTTGTACATATCCTGTACCACTCTTACATACTTCTTTGCCACTCCCGACTTCCTCATACAATACCACAACTCTTCTCACCTGTCATATGCTTTCTCCAAGTCTACAAAGACACAATGCAACTCCTTCTGACCTTCTCTGTATTTCTCCAATAACACTCTCAGAGCAAACATCGCATCTGTAGTGCTCTTTCCTGGCATGAAACCATACTGCTGATCACTAATCATCACCTCCCTTCTTAACCTAGCTTCTACTACTCTCTCCCATAACTTCAAGCTGTGACTGATCAATTTTATCCCTCTGTAGTTATTGCAGCTCTGCACATCACCCTTATTCTTAAAGATAGGTACCAAAACACTTTTTCTCCACTCCTCAGGCATCCTCTGACTTTCCAAAATTTCTTTAAACAATCTAGTTAAAAATTCCACTGCCATTTCTCCTAAGCACC
Organism: Protopterus annectens; assembly: GCF_019279795.1. Lineage (NCBI taxonomy): Eukaryota > Metazoa > Chordata > Ceratodontiformes > Protopteridae > Protopterus > Protopterus annectens. The sequence continues at coordinate 856,419,600 of NC_056737.1, read as the reverse complement.
TCCATGCTTCCATTGGGATGTCATCTGGGCCAACAGCCTTTGCATTCTTCATCCTCTTCATAGCTGTCCTTACTTCCTCCTTGCTAATCTGTTTCACTTCCTGATTCACTATCCCCACATCATCCAACCTTCTCTCTCTCTCATTCTCTTCATTCATCAGCCTCTCAAAATACTCTTTCCATCTACTCAACACACTCTCCTCTCTTGTGAGTACCTTTCCCTAACTATCCTTTATCACCCTTACTTGCTGCACATCTTTCCCAGCTCTGTCCCTCTGTCTAGCCAATTGGTACAGGTCCTTTTCTACCTCTTTAGTGTCCAATCTCTCATACAACTCTCCATACGCCTTATCCTTAGCTTTTGCCACCTCTCTCTTTGCCATGCGCCTCATCTCCTTATACTCATGTCTACTTTCTTCATCTCTTTGACAATCCCACTTCTTCTTCGCCAGCCTCTTCCTCTGTATACTCTCCTGCACTTCCTCATTCTACCACCAGGTCTCCTTGTCCTCCTTCCTCTGTCCAGATGTCACACCAAGCACCTTTCTAGCAGTCTCCCTTACTAGTTCTGCTGTAGTTACCCAGCTATTCGGTAACTCTCCACTGCCTCCCGGTGCCTGTCTTAACTCTTCCCTAAACTCCACTTCACAATCACCCTTTTTTAACTTCCACCATTTAATACTTGACACTGCTTTCACACTCCTCCTCCTCTTCTTGATCACCAACGTCATCCTACAGACCACCATTCTATGCTGCTTAACTACACTTTCCCCTGCCACCACTTTACAGTCTCCAATCTCCTTCAGACTGGCCCTCCTACATAGGATATAATCCACCTGTGTGCATCTTCCTCCACTCTTGTACGTCACCCTATGCTCCTCCCTCTTCTTAAAATACGTATTCACCACAGCCATGTCCATCCTTTTCGCAAAATCCACAATCATCTGACCTTCTGCATTCCTCTCCTTAATACCATACCTACCCATCACTTCCTCATCCCCTCTGTTCACTTCACCAACATGCCCATTAAAGTCCGCTCCAATCACTAGTCTCTCACCCTTGGGTACACTCACCACAACTTCATCCAACTCACTCCAAAATTTCTCTTTCTCATCCATCGCACACCCAACTTGTGGAGCATATGCACTAACAACATTCATCATTACACCATCAATTTCGAGCTTCATAAACATCACTCTGTCATACACTCTCTTCATGTCTAAAACACTCTTGGCATATTGTTCCTTTAGTGTAACCCCTACCCCATTTCTCCTGCCATCCACACCATGATAGAACAATTGAACCCATTTCTTAAACACCTGGCCTTACTTTCCTTCCATCTGGTCTCTTGCACGCACAACATATAAGTCCATATATGCATAACTTAAAATATATTGAAAGCTATAATTAGAACCTGCTAGCAACAAGAAATTGAAAATAATAGAAACTTTATAAGTAGAGCAATTTAAAATATCTTTGCATAGTAATATAAGAAAATTGGTATTGCAAAGTGAATCCAAGAATTCTGATAAGCAAGTAGCTCTAGTAAACAGTTAATGGCTTATTCTTTAAACTTGATTTGCCAGCTTCTAAACCTAATGTTGCAATTAGAAATGTGCCATCTTCTGTGAAACAAAAAGCACCGAGTCATGAACTGATGTATTTCAAGTATGGGGAGGGTGTCACATTGCTTAGTTCTGTAAAACTAATACCAAAGGGAATGCTAGTAGTCAAAATGTCAAAAACAGAAGTGCATGCTATAGCGTGACAAGAATATGACTATCATCATTATGTCACTGTTACTGCTAAGCTGGCAAAGTGCACTGTACTTGTAGAAGAAAGAGGAGGTCAAGCTCTGTAAGCATAATTGCTCTTGTCAAAAGTCCCCCTGGTATATAAATATAAAGTTAGTAACCCAGCAAAAAGTTGAGGTAAAATGTATTCCTGTGATGTGTGTTGTCTTTCGGCTTTTCCTGGTTAGGGTCACCACAGCGGAACTCCGGTCCGCTAATGATTGGCAGTATATTTTGAACGCCGAGGTGCCAGCTCGACGTTCAACCTTCAACAAAGGCACGCCCATTTACGCATGTCTTTTGAACGCCCACTGAACCACGGGAGGACATGCAGACTCCACACAGAAGGCACTCCCGGCACTCCAGCCGAGAACTGAACGGGAGAACCGCTTGCTGTGAGGCAACAACGCTACCGCTGCACCACCGCGGCTCTACAAAATGCATTCCTGTGATAAAAAGAAATATCTCCTCACATGTAAAAATGTAAATAGACCCAGAAAAACTGTTAAATCTTGTGGCTTTAACCCCTGACTTGAATATTTTTTTATGAAAATATTTCCATATTTTAAACCATTATGGCAGATATTGAGGAAGGTAAATCTATGTTCATACTTTGGCAAACTGACACACAATAAGAAAGTGGTAAAAAACAGCTTGATATACTAATTCAATATATTATTGTTAGGAGACAGTGGCACTCATGTAGAGGTCTAGAACCAAAACCAGGAAAAAGGAGTTGGCAAAGAAACTACAAACAAGATAAACTAAAGATGGTTGTAGACAAACTGGTAACAAGAAACAAAACTGTAAATTCAAAACTCTGTGAACACTGTCCAAGTAGTCACCCAGGCACAAAGCTGTAAACCATCAACAAACTGAGTAAAAAATGAACTTGCGTAATATATAAAATTGCATTTTATTAAGCACAAAAAAAGCTTTTTGTTGTTTAAAATAAAACAACTTCCTCAGATAAAGACCATTTTCAGGAAGCAGGGTTTAAATTCCCCTCTTCTCTGTCACATGACTTCATCCAGGAATTTAATAGGTTGTCTCTCACTTAGTCACAGGCCAAAGACCCTCCCCAACCAGAAATAATTAAAGCAATAAAATATTATATTACCCTAACAATACAAAGCTATCCAAACATATTCAAAATCCCATACAAGAGTAAAAACTGAAGCATTAAAAATAGCAAATTTCATGCAGACATAATAACACGCTCTAAAATTGTGAAGTGTGCTAGTCATTTAAAATATGGTGAAGGTGATATACATGCAAATATATATATATATATATATATATATATATATATATATATATATATATATATATAAATATATAAATATATAAAATTATCTCTCTATCACCTACAAAAAAACATTTTTTTACCTATTTAAACTCTTCAGTTTCAAAATACACATAACAGAGCTCAATTCATTTATGCCTGGTTAATGATAGGCATCTAATCTTAATTGCCAAATTAATTCACTTCGTTCCAGAATAAGTGAATCTGGGCCCCCTCTCCCATCATTATGTACTTGGTCAATTGCTCAGAACAAAAACTGATGCTGTGGGTGATCAATAATGTGTCTTGCAAGGGCATTCTCCTCTTTGCCTCTCCCTATGGCATATACATGTTCATAGACTTGTTCTCGGAGCTTTCTGTTGGTCTTCCCTATATAGAAGACTGGGCATTGTGAGCATCTAGCTATATACACCACCTGTTTGTTCTGACAATTGTATTTGCCCCTAATTTTATATTTCCTTCCTTTTAACTCAAAGGTCTGCCCATTGTCCATATATTTACAATAGCGACACATATTGCACTTAGCCATACCTAGCATACTGCCTACCGTGCTTGATTTCCTCTCCAAAATGTGCTTTAAATTATTTCCTCATCTAAAAACAATCATAGGGCTCTCCTGGAATTTATTTCTCAATGTACCATCATTCATTAATAAATTCCAATTCTTTTGGATAATGGAAATCACATTTTTTGCATCTATGCTAAATGTAAGAATAAAACTATAGGGACTGATTCCCCGTGTAACTGGCCGTAATTCTACTGACATCCTGTTTTCTAGCTTGAGATCACGCACAGTCATAAAATTCTTTACTTATCAGCTTTCTTCCAGCAGGGTGCAATGTGGTTACATTTTTGAAGCTCAGCACATAGCATAGTTTCCTTACATTTGTGAAACCAGCCTGTGGATCATATTAATATTTACAATAACACAGAATTATTTACAAAACTCTATCTAGCTGGACTGTCAGCCCCTCGGTATATCACATTTTTCCCCCGAGAACTCAAGTTGTTTTTCAAATGACCCTTGAGAAACACTGCTTGAGAGGGTTGAGTCTATCTGGGTATACCTTATCCCATTCTCTGTCTTGAGAGCCCATCCGCATTGGCATTGCAAACCGCACTGTGGTGCTACACTGACATATCATATGATTGCAACCCTAAGCTGCACCTTAGTAACTTGGCATTTTGCTGGCTGGCTTGATGTAACCATGTTAGGGGATTGTGATCTGTAACTACAGTAAATTTCCTTCCATACAGATAAGGCTGAAGTTTCTGCAGTGCCTACACTATGGCTAGACATTCCTTTTCTACAGCTGCATAGCATTCCTCCCTGGGTTGAAGTCTATGACTGAGATAAACCACTGGGTGCTCTTCTCCCTCTGGAGAAATCTGGCAAAGTACAACCCCCACCCCATGGTTTGAAGCATCCACCTGCATAACAAATTATTTGCTGTAATCTGGACTTTTTAACACAGGAGGTCCTCTCAAAGGTTCTTTAAGCTTCTGGAATGTCTGCTCACATGCTGGAGTCCCCACTACCTTATCTGGTATGTTTTTCCTTGTCAGGTCTATGAGGGGGAGCAGCTATGGTACTATAACTGGGGGCAAATTTCCTGCAGTACCCTGCTGTCCCTAAAAATGCCCTCACCTACTTTTTGGTAACAGGTACAGGCCATGTCTGAATGGCTTCCATTTTGGCAGGTTCTGGCCTGATCTTACCCATCCCCACTCTATGTCCCAGGTAGGAGACCTCTGCCATACCCATCTGATATTTGCTGGATCTAATGGTCAACCCTGCTCTCTGTAGTCTGCCCAGCACCTCCCTGACATTTTGAAGGTCCTCTTGCCAGGAATGGCTGTAAATAGCAATATCATCTAGGTAATCAAGGGCAAAATCTCCTGATCCTGATAGGATATGATCTACCAGCCTCTGGAAAGTTGCTGGGGCACTTTTCATCCCAAAGGGCATCTTTGTGAACTCATACAAGCCAAAAGGAGTCACAAAGGCTGACCTCACTCTAGCACTGGGGGTCAAGGGCACCTGCCAGTAACTCTTGGTAAGATCAATGGTGGTAAGATATTTAGCCCTACCCAACTGCTCTAGGGCGTCATGTGTCCTAGGCATGGGGCAAGCATCTGACTCTGTGAGACTATTTAATTTCCTGTAGTCCACACAGAACCTGGTGCTGCCACCCTTCTTTGACACCAGCACCACTGTGGAGGCCCAGGGACTGTTTGACTCTTGAATTACCCCTAGTTCCAACATTTCCTTTATCTCCTCCATCAGAGTCTGTTTGGCTCTCTCAGGCACTCTATAAAGGGCCTGCCTAATAGGCCTTTGGGTTCTTGTATCCACCTGGGACTGCACCAGGTGGGTGCACTCTGGTTTCCTAGTGAACATGTCCCCAAACTCCTGTAACACTGCTAGGATTTCTCGAACCTGGGTAGGAGATAGCTGCTGGGACATTGCTACCCCTTCCACTGAGGTGTCAGTCCAAGCCTCACTGATGAGATCAGTCACCAGACCTCCATCAGACTCTTCTTGCAATCCACTGCAAATACTCAGCACAAGGGCCTCCCTATCATGGTAAGGTTTCATCATTTTAACATGGTACAGTTTGTGCCCCTGCCTCCTGCCCAGCAGTTCTACCATGTACTTAACATCAGTGACCTTCCTTACCACTTTGTAGGGTCCATCCCAATCTGCTTGCAGCTTATTGTGTGTGACAGGAATGAGAACCATTACCTGCTGCCCTACAGCATACTCTCTAGCTTGAGCATTCCTGTCATAACAGATCTTTTACTGTTGTTGGGCTTCTGCCAGGTTCTCCTGAGCCAAGCTCATGAGTTCCCTGAGCCTTGTCCTGAAGTTTAAGACATATGCCACAACAGACTCTTTGTGGGATTCACACTCACCCTCCAACTCATCTTGAATTAAGTCTAAAGGCCCTCTCACCCTATGTCCATACAGTAACTCAAAGTGTGAAAAACCTGTGGATTCCTGGGGAACTTCTCTGTAAGCAAACAACAGATGGGGCAAATATTTGTCCCAATCCCTCTTAAACTGCAAATGCCCATAGCATGGACTTGAGTGTAGAGATTAACCTCTCAACAAGACCATTAGTCTGGGGATGAAAGCAGGTGGTCTTTAGGTGCTTCACCCCATAGTACTACCACAGACAAGTCAGCAGGTCTGACATGAAATTGGGACCTCTGTCAGTCAGTATTTCTTTTGGAGAATCTACCCAGCTGGAAATCTCTAACAAAGCATTTGCTACCTTTTCCACCTCAATAGAGGACAAAGCCACTGACTCAGGGTATATTGTAGCATAATGTACTGCCATTAGGATATACTTTTTCCCTGTGGAACATAGGGTACTCAGAAGCCCCACAATATCCATAGCTACCCTCTGAAATAGATCTTCATTTACAGGAAAAAGCATCAAAGGATCAGCTGCTCTGCTGCATCCACACAAACCACAAAGTAAACTAAATACCCACTCAGCGTAGAGAAACACACCACTTTAATAAGTAAAACCAACATAAAAAATATATATATTGTCATTGACTAAGTGCTTTCAGTGTCTGCAGGGCTTCATCAGAGTCACCAAAAATAAAACAAACTCCATTTTTATAATGATGGTACATCAAAATAAGTGACATCATTTCCTGTATTCCCCCTTGATTTACATTTTTTAAATGTTAAAACCTGATAGTCAGTCAACAAATGTATGATACAGTATATTAAGCAATGAATTTAAATTAAGTTTGCAAACCAATGAATCATTTGGAGTGGGGTCCCTCCTAAAGCTCTGACTGAAGTAGACTTCCCAGGCAAGTAATGCTCCTCTGTGACCATTGCAAGCTTCAAAATGGTTATGTCAGAGGCTATATCTCTCTTAGCACTGGTCTCTTTGCCATTCATTAAGATAGGATATAACCTCTTGTGGTAGTTTGGTACCCTTGTTGTTTCGAGACAACCTGCTGTTTGCATTTTGTCATTCCCATTTACTAGCACCCTCACCTTTTGTTCCCCACCTTGCCTCCATGGACATCTATATGCTACATGGCCCCACTGGTTGCATTCAAAACATTTAACCCTAGGTCCTGGACGTGTACCTGTACTAGTGGCTTCCCCTGCTACTGTCAGATTCTGCTGGGGCAGTCTGGGCTGCCCACCAAGGGTTCCCTTAGACCCATGAGCAGCACTGGTGGTCCCTTTCCTGTGCAGGGATGCCCTGCTTGCTAGGTATAGGTCTCCCTTCTTCCTCAACTCATCTGCAGTACAGCATTGTCTATCAGCTAACCAGATCCTCATGTCCTCAGGCAAAGTGCTAAGGGGTTGTTCCCTCACCAAAAGGTCTGCCAGCCCTTCAAAAGTGATGACCTAACATCCACTCACCCACCTATTAAAATAAGTACTTAGTTCAGCAACATATTCACACACACTTTCATCTTCCTTGTGTCTATGCTCACAAAACATTTTCCTATAAGCTTCAGGTGTTAGCTTAAAAAATTCTAGCAAACAATTCTTCACAGCATTATAATTTAAAAAGTCATTGTCAGACAGTTTGGACAAAACAGTTATAGCTATACCATGGAGTAAGGGGGGTCAGGAACCATACCCAGAGCCCTTGGTCAACATTATACTGTTTACATACCCACTCAAACATATGAATGAAACTATCAAAATTATCCCCCTCTGTAAACTGTGGAAGAAATTTAGTGACCTTTATTGCTTCTGGGGTTTGGTTACTCCATTCCCCATTACCCCCATGACTCCAGGGAAGAGTCAGCAACCTCCTTTTCATGTTGCCTCTGCCTCTCCTTCTCTTCAGCTCCCAGGCATAGCAGTTTCTCATTTTTCTCAGTCTCCAGATGCCTCAGTTTCTCTGCTGCTTCTATTGTCAAATGCTTGGCCTCCAACTCAAGTCTCTTTAAATCCAGACAGATTTTTAAGTCCCCTGTAGAAAGGTTGACCTGTTCACTCTCTGAGTGTTGTACATCTCCACAGCCAGCCTGATCATCTTCCTGGTTGCTATTCTCGGATGCAGCTGTGACCAAAGCTGCAATCATGTCTGCCTTAGTCAGGTTTCCATGCACCAGTCCTTTAGCCTGGCACATCTCAGCCAATTGGCTCCTTGTCAGCATGCCATACTCTTCTGCTGACATGCTTGCCTACTCTCCCTGACTAACTAAGCTAACAAAAGAAATAAAACAATTGTGATCTTAACTCTGAATGTTCACTGCATGGCTGATTTACAGTACAAAAACACCTTCAGTAATCACTGTACACAAACTACAGGAATTCACTATCCACACCACTACAAGCCAATTAATATGTGATGTGGCTAACTCACTACGATCAACCAATTAATATCTGATGTGGATATCTCACCACTGCCAAACAATTAATATGTGATGCCCATGCACTGGCCCAGTAATCAAGGAGCCTCAATCCTCACCACTAACACCTGTGAGGGGCATCCACATTGGGAAGATAACAAGTACACACACAGTAAAGTACAAGTTCCCTTAGGAGCACACAAAGATCACAGTTAGTCTGAGGCTGGTTTCTCCCTTTCTCTCCAGATCCCCAATAAGACTCCTCACTGGCACAGCTATAGGGTGCATATCTCAGCCAAGTAGTCAAGCCAAAACCTCCAGTACCCTCTCTGTCCAACCAGTGCTTTATGTCCCTGCCCACGTAGCTGATACACATACACACACTTAAAGATATGATTTATATACAAATACGCAAACACTCCTGGAGAAGGCTGGCACAGGTTCACTAGCTATGCCCCCTTCTGTCCAGGCTATAATGTAGTAATCACTGCCACCAACTACTCTTATCAGCTACTAATAAGGCCTTTCCCAAAGGGTGACCAATTCTACTGTGTAATGTTACTGTTATCCAAATAGCAAGTGTGACCCAGGGCTAAGGCTATTGGAGTGGCTTGTACAGTATCACCAAATACATGCAAGTAGACTAAGAGCTTACATTATCTGTACACAAAACAGACAGTTAAAAAGTTTAAAATTATTTAATAATAATAAATAATAAAAACACAAGACAATACTCTTTAATTCAACACAGTGACAATAGAGAGCTCAGAAATCACAGGAAATACTTTAAAACAATATTGTAGGTCAGTCTGATATAAATATAGAAAACAGCTAGACTAATCTTGCTATATTCCTATCTTTCTCCAAGATAAATACTAAGATCTAAATTCTACTTACAGAGCAAAGCAAGTGCTGGTGAGTTGTTGTCAGCTTCAGAACAGAATACAAAATGTATTTCTTTCTTTCTGTGATAGTCCTTAAATTGATAATACACATTACTGCAGAGTTATTTCAGATTACATATTTCTTGTCACTTCTGAATTAGTTCCCAAGCTAACAGAACTCAAAATTTAACATTACTTTGTGATCTGCAGCTGCCAGGAAATCACAGCAATAAAAGACACTTTACATGTGAAACCAAGTAATTATCTCTATCTTAAGACAATAGGAAGAATTTCCAGCTGCAGACATCATGTCTCCTACCTTGAGATCACACACAGTCATAAAATTATTTACTTATCAGGTTTCTTCCAGCAGGGTCCACTGTGGTTACATTTTTGAAGCTCAGCACATAACGCAGTTTTCTTACATTTGTGAAACCAGCCTATGGATTATATTAATATTTACAATGACATAGAATTATTTACAAAATGTTATCTGGCTAGGCTGGCAGCCCCTCATTGTATCACAAGTTGGATACCAAAACTGGGAGAGGGGCAGGTCATGTGCTCAAAGATTTAAAACAGCTGCTTAAGTCTGGTAACATAGAGAATAGCAGATGATGCAGGGTCTGCAGAAGAATGTGAAGCTTATAGTCAGAAATCTGAAACTAGAGATGGGAGTGAATTGGTTAGTAAGGATACAAAGAATAGAGCAAGATTGTAGACACAAGTGGACAAGAACATGGAGTTGAAAAGGTAGTAGGAAAGCCGGAAGAAAAAAGAACATAACTAGAGGTCATCAGAGGTGCATAGACAAGTGAGGTAATTCAGAGTAAGTCAAAGAGATAAAGTGGAAGATGAAACACAACAGTGAGGACAAGGGAAAGAAAACCAAGGTGAAAGAACATTTGCAAACAATAGTGAAAAGTGATGAAAGGGAGACAAAGCCAGAGATGGCCATGCATGAGCCAAGGACAGACAAAGCCAGAGTTGACCACTCAGAAGCCATCACCACAAGGAGTGCAGGAGAGACGTGGTCAGGCAAGGATGCTCAGGCAAATGGGAAGCTCTCAGAGTGAAAGAGTATAACAATAGAGATGGCTTGCTGGAAGAGTACGGGAGTATGGGAAATGGATTCAGTGCAGCAGAAGGAGGAAGGTGACCAGTGCAGGCAGGGATTAGGGGTGGAGGTCATGAGGGATAGTGGCATAAGACAGAAAGTGAAGAAGATGTGAGCCAATATGAGTAAAGAGAAGAGGGTTTTCATGACTGGAGACTCAAGTTCCAAGGGTATTAGTAATCTTGGTAAGTGTGACAAGGGAGAACAGGTTACAGTAAACCTGTTCTTGAGATATAGACTTACTAAGACATTGACATAGGTGGCCTAGATAAAACTAAGGCAGAGGTGTGGGTACATGATCTGGTGGATGTTGGCACCAGTGACCTGCCAGAAAAGTTAAATACATTGGTAGAAAGTAGAGTCACATATGTGGCAAGCAGATGTCAAGCTAGAACTTTTTTCTGTGCCAATAGCCAGCATACTAAGAGCAACGAGAATTAGAAAGCAGTCAGTAAGAGAATGGGGAGACCTGGCAGAAAAAAATAGTTCTGTACCAGAGAGAAGCTCCATCTTGGTTCAAAAGTTATAACAGCATTCAGAGCAGGGCTTGAAAGGAACATATCCTTGACTGTACCTTTAAGATGGAAATGAGTGATACCACAGAAGGAGAAGAGAAGGTGTTTACTGAGGCAGTAGACAAAAGGGCAAAATGACCACCAAAAATAGCAAAGGAACAAACAAGGGTTACTTGGACTGTGGCTGATGAGTATTACTGCACATTGCAGAAAGTCTTAGTAGGAAGATGGACAAGCTGTAGCAGTGATACAGCAGTAGAAGGTGTACATTGATGTTATGAAGGAAACATAAACCATTAACAAAAGGGGTAGAAAATGAAGGTGTCTAGATATAGGTTATTCAGAGAAGACAGAGAAAGGAGGGATAGAGGTAGAGCGGTAAATGGAATAAATGAGGGAATCAAATGTGATGTCAGAAAGAAGGGTTTCAAATGTCAAGTCATGAAGGAGAATGACCCCACTCTATAAAGCATACCCCTCAACTGTCTGGTATTTCCCAGAAAATATTGCATTTTTTTACTTAAATAACAGGATACCATAAGATACTAAGTAGCCTCTAAATTATTTATAATTTTGCCAGTCATGTTTGACCTCCCACTGATTCACAAGCCATCATATCAGTAGCCCTCAACACAGATTCACAGCATCACTGATACAATGACATCAATAAAACTGTGACCATGACTGCATATACATGCAAGGTGAATGTTCAAAGGGTGCATGCAGCAAGTAAACAACTCAATCTGCAGGAAAGTCAGAAATCTGGATTTTTCAGGTTGCAGTGAGCACCAACAAAACAGCCTTCTGCAACTCTTGCAAATGTAGCAAACAATGCTATGATTGCTTCATAGACTATTAATAATTATTTAGGGTTGTATCACAACTGCTAAAATATCTGTTTTGTTTGGCAGCAAGGACATATGCAAAACAAAACTGTTTCCTATGCATGACTATCTTTTGTTCTTTGTGGCTAAATTATTCCCAAATGGCTACCATCCATTAAAAATAAATACATCCTTCCCAACAATTAAAGCATTCTGTTGCTGTTTGATTTTCTAGCTTTATCAGTAGAGAAGAATCTGATTACCTAACTTGCTTTGTAGTCATCTGGTGCCAAACACTGGTCATTTCATTATAGCATAATACTCTTCCTGTCTGTACATGAAAGTCAAATAATGTACAGTTTCACCAGACAACATATTCTGTTTATGTATGGTTCAAATGTTTCAGTGATCCATATTAAAATGTATGATTCTGTGGTAAATAACGTATAGGTTCACCAGACAATGTATTCTGTTTATGTATGGTGCAAAAGTTTCAGTGATCCATATTAAAATGTATGATTCTTTGGTAAAAAAGTGAAAATTAAATGCTCGGTTTTGAGGTTGCTTCAGTGGGCACACTGCCAGGGTCTATATTATAACAGTGAAAGCCCTTTTCAGCGAATACGTAAGCATCAACACATATTGGGCGAATACACCAAATGCCCTAAACTGTGAAATTCAAAATCTCGAATCATCATAGCTGACCCTTCTGCGGTATAGCTCTGTAAGGTAAGTGTGTGATAGTTACAGACCTTAGGGTTAGGGTGTGGGTTAAGGTAAGTGCATAGATAGTAATGTATCTAAGGTTTAGTGTAGGGTTAGAAGTAGGGTTTTGTTAAGTGTATGTGTGTGGATTATTTATTTTGTTTGGGTATAGCTCATTAAGGTAAGTGTGCGATAGTTGCGGACCTTAGGGTTACGGTGCGGGTTAAGGTAAGTGCATACAAGGTAGTATATGCAAACTTTACTTTAGGGTTAGAAGTAGGGTTTCGGTTAGTGTATGTATGTGGTTTATTTATTTTGTTTGAGTGGGTAGTATGTAGCGGGCGGTGGGGTTGGCCAACTATGACGATCCGAGATTTTGAATTTCGCATTTTAGGGCGTTCGGTGTATTCGTGGTTCACGCAATATGTGTCAATGTTTACGTATTTGTTGAAAAAAGCTTTCATGGTTATGATATAGACCCCACTGCCATCTTAATTGTGAAGTTGTTAAATGTGAATCTCATTACATAGCAAGCTTGCTATGTTGAGGTCCTTAGAACTTCTTGATCGTCAAGTTATTATTTAGAGTTTTTTAATGTAATAAATGTGCTCCATATGTTACAATAAAAATTAATCTCAAGTATCATTACTGTATAATTAGTGATGCAAAGTTATGTTGAGCATAACAGAAACTGGTAGCATCCATTATGCTGTTATAAAGCTTAATTTAAATATAAACATATTGTTATTCTATGCTGTGTGCATAGCTGGCCTAGCCGGCCTTAGGCATAGGCCAACTAGGCATCTGGCTAGGGCACCGCTCTATCAAGGACACTTTTCCAGTATTCTTTTGGTGTAAGTAGACCAGGATGGGCCAGTGAGGTGTGTGGGGGGGCACCGTGGAGTCCTTTTGCCTAGGGCACCAGTTGACCTAAGGTCGCTCCTGGCTGTGTGTGTGTGTGTGTGTGTGTGTGTGTGTGTGTGTGTGTGTGTGTGTGTGTGTGTGTGCGCACTTGTGTGTGTGTGTGTGTGTGTGTGTGTGTGTGTGTGTGTGTGTGTGTGTGTGTGTGTGTGTGTGCGTGTGTGTGTATTTGTGCTATAGACAGAGAGATAAAGAGTGACAGAAATACTTCATATTCTCATGGTGGTGCTGTGAAATCAATTTCTAGTACCACTGCCAACACTTAGGGGCTCAGTTTGTTCAAATACTTTTCTTTATTCCCATGAGAAACTATAAGTTACTTCTCTAGCTCCTTCTTTTCTGTGTGTGTGTGTGTGTGTGTGTGTGTGTGTGTGTGTGTGTGTGTGTGTGTGTGTGTGTGTGTGTGTGTATGTGTGTGTATGCAAAAGCACATTGCAGAAATTAGAATTTATTTATTTATTTAGTCTCATGAGTACCATGTTGATATCCAAGGAAGACATTATAGGGTTGGACTGCGGTAAGTCTTTATACATTTAGATATTGTCTTCTTTTTTGGATTCTGGCATGGGTCTACTACTTTAACAGGGGATATGTAAAATGTGGAGGATGTTTATGATAATTGCTGTAATTATTTTTTTAAAAGTGTGCTTAAAAATTTTACATATCGGATAAGAATCCTTATTGCATTGTTACAGTGAGAATGTATGTATGTATTACTTCTTGTGGGATATATTTTAAAGGTTTTTAAGAAGTGCTTTCTGCCTACTTTTTAATTTTTATTGTTTATACTACATGTGGGGAATAATTTATTGGATTTTTTCAGGAATTGTTAATCTATAGGTTTTTAATGCTTATATACATACATACATATATATATATAAAGCTATGATTATATATCACTACATCGCTGAATCACTAAATAATCATAGAGTACATTGACCATAAATTATCAAAACTCAGTCAACTGAAAAATAAAAGAAAACTGATATATAGATATAGATATTAATATAGATAGAGATATAGACATACCAACTCTGAGATTGCAAAACACTGGGAAAACAGTAAAATCCTACTATCCACTACGTAGGGATCCCAGAAAACAAATTCCAGCACCCTGCCATGAACTGGCAGTGCAAAAAACAATCCTCCTAACCAAAGCACTGTTCCTAATACTTTGGATTTGTGATATACACAAGTACATCCTTCCTCTCTGGTTATTCTGCTTTGTGTGTGGGTGGGGGGGGGGGGGGTATGTATTTGTACGTTATTTTATCACACTGTTTTTAAATTTGCATTTCTGAGTAATGTTATCCCACAATCCTACTGGAAATGAGAAATATTATGTTATTGGTATGCAAACATCATACTAAGCTAGACGTACTTACTTTTCAAGATCATTTGACCAGATTTTCAATATCTGCAGGTAAACATGTAAGCTATGGAAGGAAACGAGCAAACAAGATCAGAACCTACAGCATGATAATAAACACTCTACTGGTTAAGTTACAAGAAAAGAGGTATGGAAGTGGATGGATAACAATGTGTCAGGATCCAGACACTTTAAAGAAGGAAGGATACTTGCCTGGAAAAGAGAATAAATGAGTGGGGTAGTAGGACAAAGACAATTATATTCATGGAGGATCTGAACATAATAAACTGGAAGATTCTGAACTCCATAGGCAAGATTGACTGGGTGTTAATTAAGATCTTGATGCTTAAGGGGGTTCAGCCAACTGCAAGTCTATATGAGAAAGGACAGAATTTTAGATATAGGCTTATTGAAATTTATGTGAAATTTTAGGAAAGTGAGTTATACTGAGGTAGGTAGAGAGGCAAAGATGTGTTAAGAGTATGGGATAATATTGACAACTTTAACAGTGCATAGAAATTATTCAAGGATGTAATAGTCAGGACTATAGATAAGAGAAAATCAATGGGGTTTTACAGGAATGCAAATCTAATTACTAGGGCAAGAGATACGACATACGAGAGGTAAACGAGAGAGGATGAGGAGGTTGAGGAAGCACAGTACAAAGAGGTAAGTAGATGGGCAGAACAGGAGGAGAAGTCAGCCAGGGAATGCAAGTTGAAAGGGAGCTGGCAGACATGATATAAAGGAACATGTTCTTGTTTAGGTATATAGCAGAAAGGAGGAAGAAAGGGGCACTCCTGGCCGGGCGGAACAGAAATAGGGGTGAGATCACAGAAGAATGGGCAAAGAAAAAGCACTGAAAGAATAAATCCAATTCAGTCTTCACAATGAAAGTAAGGGAATATTACACTGGAAGGGATGAAATGTAAAACAGAGAGAGCTGTGAACAGACACCAAGACGGAAATGAAGAAGACAGAGAAGGGAGAAGCTGAAGTAAAGGAGGTTAAAGCAGAGTAACAAGATGTGCTGCTTTCAGAGGTCTCAGGAATTGGGTTAGTCTGCTGGACAGATCCCCTGACAGAGATATTCAAAAAAACAGAGGCCAGGAAAAAAGCATGGGAGGGATAGACGACAGTGATTGTGGTACCCCTGTACAAGAAGGAACATGAAAAATACAGAGAATGGCAGACCAGTTAGCTAGCAACAGCTGCAGAGAAAGTCATGGAGAAAATCCAAAGGGAAATACTAGATGTTTCTCTAGATAACAATATTCTCTTCATACCTCTCAACTGTTCAAATTTTCACAGAAAGCACAGATTTTTGCCTCATATTTTTGGGCTGTCCTTGATAAAATGTGTGGTTTTCTAGAAATCACCAAGTACTGAAGTAATTAAATAGTGACATAATTTGAGTTTCAGATTTCATGCTAATACAAATCTTGCAATGCTAGCAACTTTCTAATAACCGTATTTAAAATATGTCCCTATTTCTGGGCCTCCCTCCATTATTTTAGGCTTTTCCATATTTTTTTGTGCTAAGACATTGAGAGCTATGATTCTCTGGCACAATAAGCATCACTAGTTTGTGGTCAGAAAGAACCATTAATCAAACCCAGTCCAGTAACACTTGACTGAAGAGTACTAGTAGACATGATTTTCCTGGACTTCTCCAAGACCTTTGACTTTGTTCTGCATAGGCAGTTATTAGGAAATCTGGAGGGGTGCAGTAACAAGAGGGGAGCAATACTCTTTATTGTATGCCTTGTTTTTGTACCCCAAAAATATTGCAGCCCTAAGACTAGAATTTTTTGTTGTCAGCATCTTTGCTATGTTGAGACTGGGTTGTCAAAGACATTGGACTTTGGTTTTCAGTTACAGGAGTCAAAGAAGATGAAAAAGGTGAGTTTTATTTTTGTTTGACACATTTCTCTCATGTATGTGCACTACTGAAGCTAGGTGAAGATTGGGAATATGTGACTTTGGGGGGACTTAGTAAGCACACCACAGAAAAAATGTTTTATGAAATATGATAATTTTTTATTAGAAATGTTTGAGTATGTGACATGGGATAGATGTTTTGGTTAAGATTACTTGCATGCAGTAAAATGTGAGTGATAACCATTGCTACAGTGTGTAGCAACCAAACACAGATAAGAAAATACAATACTGAGCATTCATGTTCAATCCAGTATTGGAAAGGAAATCACACATAGACAACTGGGTACAGTTCTGGAGGTCCTATAAGGACAGGGTCAATAAGCTGCTGGACGGAGTCCAGATTGCCGGGACCAAATATTTCCCATCTATGATAGTTCTCATTTACTGAGATAGAATCATGGACCCATGAAATGGATTACTGGAATGGGTGGTGGAGAGGAACTCCATAGAGGCTTTCTAGAGGGTATGGGACAGATGGAGAAAAGATGAAAGGAAGGTAGGAATGGAAAACAAACAGAATGCTAAATGCACTCAGAGGCCAGATTAGATAAGCCTTTAGTATTCTGCCATCAATTAAGTGTGTTGCAGTCTCTCAGTACAGGAGCTGGTGGGCCTTAACTGTGTAGAGGATAGCTTGTTTTGCAGTCCAGACAATCCTGTGTTAACCAATGCAAGGGAATGTTAAGTACTACAGCAGATCTCAGCTGTAGAACAAGTCGCTCTGTTATGGGCAAATTTTACCATTGTCACCAAATGCTGGGTGAGTAATATTAGAACTGCAA
Source organism: Protopterus annectens (assembly GCF_019279795.1). NCBI lineage: Eukaryota > Metazoa > Chordata > Ceratodontiformes > Protopteridae > Protopterus > Protopterus annectens. The sequence goes on along the minus strand of NC_056737.1, from coordinate 856,402,098 downwards.
AAGAAGTGTCTTGACAAACTGTGCTGCTTTGATTTTGGCATCTGTTGTTAGGGACATTTTATTAGTGTGTGGCATCCTTAGCTACTACCTGACTGTTTATTATGATATGTGTCTGCTTGTTATATATTACGATATGTGTCTGCTTGGTATATATTACGATATGTGCCTGCTTGGTATATATTATGATATGTGCCTGCTTGGTATATATTACGGTATGTGCCTGCTTGGTATATACGAAGTCCTGATTTGTTATAAATCCCAGAGATCTAACATGTTTCACTGCCTCACTATTAGCACTCTGAAAAATTATTTAGAAGCTGGGTTATGCATTTAGAGACTTTTAGAATTCATTGTCTTGACAAAAGCAGGTCACCTGGATATTATGGCAGTAATATAAACACGCTACTAAGAGATATTAGCATTGCCTACAATGTCAGCACACTGGGATGCATTCTAAAGGGTATGGCTCTTATTTTTTCTATTCAGTTGAGTAGGGCATTAAACCTACAACATAAATAAACATTTTTATGGATGCCTCACTTTCATTCCAAGCATATTTTATTTCTTTAATTGTTTATTTCTGTTTAGAATTCAAGAATTCAGTTATCTGCATAATATATTGTCACAGCCCTCTCTGTTCCACTAATAGGCTTCTGATGAATACAATGCTTTTGTTTTCTGCATAATAATGTAAATCTTACACATTTTCAAGAAAACTGTTGTGATTAGAGTCTTGATTTTTCATGGACAACAAAGAAACTCAGTAAATCAAAATTATAATTCATGACCTTGTGACTGTTACTATGCATGAGATCTCACAAAATAACAGCTGCAACGTTGCACACCTGTTGGGAAATAAGTGTTATTGCATGTACTCACAGTCGTTAAAATCATACTGTATGTACTATGCTTATGTGCTTTGAGGGAGTGTGTATTTGTGTGTGTGTGTGTGTGTGTGTGTGTGTGTGTGTGTGTGTGTGTGTGTGTGTGTGTGTGTGTGTGTGTGTGTGTGTGTGGGTGTTTGTGGTACTTAGTGTAAGCTTCAAAAAATTTTTTAACTACCCCCTGTCAACAATGCATTATGGTGGAATTTCCTCCTGAGTCACCAAGTTCATCATCAGAGTCAAACTTTCTACCCAGAAGAGAATAAATCTCAACCCATAAATCTCATCTTTAGGATTTATTACTATGCCTGCATGCCTGCAGTAAGCACATAAATGCATACATTTCAACATTAGCACAAAAAAGAAAAGGGATGAGATTCAGAGTGCAAGTATTGAGCAGAATAAATCAAATGTATGAGGCTTTACTTCACTTCATAAATGTTTATAGGTTTATTACTCGTCAATTTAGAGGCAAGTTATTCAATCCATTCAGTTAAAGGAATGTTAAAGGGATGGAGGGGGTGACTGAACCAGAGAAATTCACAATTAATCTCCCAGCTAAGCTACTTATTCTGAATAGCTGATTGGTTTGTTCAGATCATGTAACACCAGGTATAGTATAACATAAAATATTATGGTCACAGGGATGTATAACAACTGTATTCTTGAAGACATACATATTTTGACACCTCACAGATTTTGCTCTCAAGGTTACCATGTGTTTATATCAACTCACAAACACTGCATAGTGTACGCCTATCTTTTAACTCCAGCTATCACAGTCGTCAGTGTACATTATACTCCATATTATATTATTTGCTCATATATAAGAAGCAGATTATATTTTTATGGTAAGTAAATGTTATTGTCAGGGCCCAGTATAACTAGTAAGAAATAAAATGTGATAGTTATACATGCCCAGTCTGTGTGATACTATTTATTATGGCAGGTCCTCAATGTAATGATTTGTTACCAATTAAGTTTCAGTATATATATATATATATATATATATATATATATATATATATATATATACATAGTCCATTCTTTCGGCCATTCAGTCTCTACATTTTGGGACTCACTCTGCTGGCTTCTGACATATCAGATGGTTACCCTGTGGTACACATTCCCATTACACAATATCAATTCATTCACAGAATTCCATGTCTTTGATGTATACTAATTCAGTCGGGTTATCTGTTGAGTTTTACAAAACAACTGACTATTCTTAATATTAGACCCATGATTCTGGGCATGCCTCCTACTATATAAACAAATTGTAATAATCTAATATAATCTTTGAAGAAAATTGCTGCCACATATATCACTATCCATGACATCAAAAATACATGTATAAACCATAACATGGGCAGGGAAGTACCCCATACATGGGAATACTGTACCTGCTATAGAGATTAGAAACTAAACTTAAATGGCAACACAGTGTTGCACAGGACAGCCAAAACAGAATAATACACCCTACTTTCACTGACAGTAAAATCTTCCAGTGTGTCACGCAAGGAATAGAAATTTTGTACACAAGCCAAGTGTTTTTCTTTCATCAGCCTTGAAGTTGGAATAATTAATCTTCTGAGAGTAAGAACACAGCATCTGCCAAATGGGGCTGTAAAGTGCTCTAACCAATTTCAGTACTGTTATTCATTTACTAACACCTGAAGAAAGCACACTTCACACTTCTGCTTTTTGTTTAGTGACAAGCAGTACTGTCATTTAACCATCTGTCATATAACCACCTTATCTGGACAATGTTTTGCTTCCCAAATGTTATTAATACTTTATTTTGAATATATTTTGCTTGATGCTTAATCCAGACATTATAATATTCTACTTTTGACATTAGGATAGTTCATACTGTATGATATCATAGCAGAGAATCCTAATTTAAAGGTATGAAAATTAATAGAAATAAAGTGATATTACGCAGTGGTGAATGTTCTTTTTTTGTCCATAGCTCTGTAAAAGTAAAGAATAGAACGGCCCAAAGATCAAAGATTTTGCGGTAGTGAGGTGAGTTGAACATTGCTTAAGCCAATCATATTTCAATCAATTCCTCTAATTTACCTTACCAAGTCAGTAATAGCTGAATTCTATTCATGTTAATGGCTGAGTCAGAAAAGTATAGGCTGATCCTTCCAATAGAACAAGGTGGTTTAGAATTACTTGATTTGAAAGGGTATTTCAGAGCTACACAGTTAAGGTTCCTATACATAGCACAAGCAGAAAGCTATAATTCAAAGTGGAAAGGGATGATGATGAAATGGAGGGGGGGCTCAAGAAACAAGGAGAGACTGGGATTTTGGATGCAAATCCTTAATGAGAATAACAATAACCATACAGAATATTATATTCATAAAGTAGCAGAAAGTCTTCTAAGAACTAAGCCAACACGGGAATGGAGAAAGGAGATTCTGCCAATAGGGATGACTGCAATTAGGGGTACAGACAATTAGCAAGTAAGGGATGGAATTATTGGAGTAAATAATTAGAGAGGGGAAAGGTAATAGAATGGGAATAGGCCAAGAATTTATTTGAACTGCAGACTAGTGATTGCCTTCCCTATCAAGGAATGATATCAGAGTATAGGCAAAGAGAAAGAAATAAAGGGATCCTAAACAAAAGACCAGCACTATTAGAGTTTTTACTAGAATATAGAACAGATGCTGCTGTTAAAAAGGGATAATTAGGACAGCATATAAAATATTGCATGATAACTATAAGAATCAATCATGGGCGGTTAGAAAGGCTTGGGAATAGAGACTGGATAAGTAATTCACAAAAAAACAATGGGGGTATATGTATGAGTTCCCTGCAACAAAGACTAGAAAATGTAGGATATTTGTTTGGAAATGTTCACATGGCTATTTTTATACCCCAAGTAGACTCCAAAGGATTTTTCATCAGGTAGACAGCAAATGTTGGAGGTGTGATGGAGAAGAAAGAGATAATTGGGAACATATTTTTTGGGGAGTGTAATGAGCTGGCTGACTTAAAAAAATTCTGCTGCAGACTACTCTATTAGAAATACTAGGTGAGCAAATTGGTATAACTAAGGAAACAATTTTCTTGAGCTATGATACAAAACTGGAATTGCCTAATTATGTCTAATTATGATGGTTTCCTCAAAATAATACTATAAACTGGAAATCAAAGTCTAAACCAACTGTATTAGAATAATGAATATAGTAACAGAGATAAAACGACTAGAATTAGGATCTTTAGAAAAAGGCAGGAGCAATTTACATAGAAAATGGAATTGTGGGAACAATATATACAGAATAATGTTTTGGAACAGGAATGAAGTTTAAAAGAAAGCAGGATTTGAATGAGCTATGTAATGTTTGACAATGGCTGGATATATTGTAAATGATGTATAATGTTTCAAAATATATCAATATGGTTTGTTTTCATTTATATAAATATTTGATTTCCAACATCATAAGTGATAATTGAATAAGATGTTTCTTGTTTAAAAAAAGAGATTTACTGTCACCTGGCTGATACCTATTTAGTCTCTTCTTTTCGTTAAGTCATTAAATTTCTTTCTATGTAAAGCTATCCTGTCTCTAAAAATTGGATTCAATTATGTGCTGATGCATACAAAAAGAAAAAAAAATCAGTGGTCAATTTTTTGTTCTTACCTTACCTTTACAGCATTTAAATATTGTAAAGAAATTATTAGTTACATTATTTTGCTCTGCAATTATCTTAACAAATCAATTAATCAATAATGAGTTTCATACAATCACCATAAATGCTTCTCATTAATATCTTCTATGGTCTCATTAATATATTTTATATTTATACTTCAAATTCTCTTTAACCAAGTCCAGTTTACTCCTGAATGCTATTTGGGACTGTTTGTATATATATATATATATATATATATATATATATATATATATATATATATATATATATATATATATGTGTGTGTATACATATATATATATATATATATATATATATATATATATATATATATATATATATATATGTATATATATATATATATATATATATATATATATATATATAGGTTCACTTTCAAAATACTGAAATACCGAATTTCAGTATTTCGAAATCATAAAGTCGAATACTCAAAATCGCAAAAGTGCATAATTGCGAATTCAAATATCTCAAATTTGCAGTTATGGCTTAAGGTACATGGCATGCGATGGGAGTATATCGTGGTTCGTGTCGCGTACGGATGTAGGTGCAATTGAAGGTAAGTGAGTGTATTGTAAGGATTTTGTGTGGGAGTTTGAGTGTGTCTGAATGTGTGTAAGTGTTGGATGTGTTGATGTATGTATATGTGCGATGTTTGTGTGTGTGTGAGGGACTGTGAAATGTGTGGGTGTGTGTTTCCTTTTTGTGTCTGTTTGTGCAATCTCGGAGTTAGTATATATAAGTAACGGAGGTGCAGCCTTCCACATGGGGGGTGCAGGGAGGCTTGCCCCCCTGCTTACATGTAGTGTAGGTTTGTTTGTGTTTTTGTGTTTGCGTGTGTTTTGTTTGTTGTAGTGTGGATTGGATGATGTATGTGTTGTGTGGTGTATGGTGTGTATGTGTTCGTGATTGTGTGTTTCGCGATTGTGTGATTTCGGGATTATGGACTTTTGACTTTATGATTTCGAAATACTGAAATTCGGTATTTCCGTATTTCAAAATTATAAAGTGAATCCATATATATATATATATATATATATATATATATATATATATATATACCCACAGAGAGAGAAAGATAACATACATCATGTTTTTCTTCTCTATTCTTTGCCTAACTCAATTTCTGTTTTCAATTGTTCTGTATAATCTACCAATGATATTAGATTTGAATGGGTTTTATAAACAGAATGTTGAAATTCTAGTTCAGATATTCTACCAAATACATTAGAGGTTCACTTTAGATATGAGTATTAAGTCATTATATCATATTCTGTAATTTGAGAAAAATATTTAATGTTTTCATGCTTACAAAGTAGTTTTATTATCAAAAAGTTGAAAGTAAAAAAAAAATCTATTCACTTGATCAAACTGACATTCCAAATTCGGCAATGTTACTTTTACGGAATGTTGAAAATCATCGCCTCGACTTCCGCATTCAAACAAATTCGAAGTGTCAGGAGGTGACGTCAGACCCTCACGAAGTTATGCTAAAGCTGCCATAGGAATTGTACATCTACAGCACAAGTTTTTACAGTTTTGCAGAAGGGAAACTACCCCCACACCCCCTGCAAATTATATATTCCAACTCTGAGATCGCACTACAATGAGGAAAAGGGTACATTTCCCAGTCCCCAATGCAGTGTGTACAATCTGTTATCAGAATGTCAAATGCACATCACCAAATGTACACTACTATTTGCTAAAGTGCATTTGCACATTTTCAAAATGGCATTATGGAAACTGGAAAAGACGCATTTGACCATCCTAGTTTCACATAAGTGGCGTTCCACATTTTGATGGTAAACCACAGAGTATGGTATACTAGAAATGTCTGCTATCTTTTTGGTAAATTCTTTTTGTTTTCTTTTTGTTCTTCTGAAATACAATTTATGCAGGGGACTGCTATGAAACCAATAAACGCCAGCATATTTCTAATTATATCATTGCTTAGGTATAATTAAGCTATATTTCCTTCTGGACTTGTTCATTTTTAGCCAACAGCCCATGGTTTGTTTCTTTGCTGTGCAAGGTTAAATTTAGTAGCTGTATGTGTTCTCTGTCATTTCCCAGTTTTCCTATTTAGAAAAATGTGATATTGCATGACTATGGCTATGATCTCTGGCATTTTCCAGTTTTCCCATTTACAATGATGTGATATCTCATGACTATGGCTACGATTAATAGATGTTTAGTGCACTGCACAGCACAAATTAGAATGGGTAGTGGGAACACACAAGGTGTAGATGAGTCTAAAACATGGACAGCATGGTCGAGCAACATGCAAAATAGGATGGAGCATATGCTAATGCGTGCATAATGTCAACTTTGTGCAAATGAGCCAGGTAGTGCCTACAAATGGCAACACCCAAAATGGAAAACTAGTTCAGAACTTTATAAAATTGATGTGCTGTGTTGTAGTGCATGCATGGTTTTATACTAAGAATCCTAGGGCGAAGCAATGCTTAGATTAGCTGCTGCTACAGCTCAGCAGCATGTGTTATTGGGCAACATCACAGCCAGTGCCCGCAATGTTACTTTTCACAGCTATCTACACCAATGAAAGAGGTACACAAGTGCCTGATATACCACTAACTCAATGACCAACACACTGTGGACCATTACCTTGTGGACATGGACACTGCAAGAGAACTTGACAAAGTATGTTGCTCACAACAAAAGTCAAGGGGGAAGGGCGATGCATGGTATGACCATTCTGTGAATATTATGGTATGAGTAGCTTTAAACATTTAGGTACAGGGACCTTTCCATGATGTACTGGGGACATTAGAGATATTGTAGGCATTAACCTCATGAATCCTGAGCCAGTTCCCTTACATTATGCTGCAGCATGTTGAGGAAAATGTTAGGTTCCCCAGAACTACCCACTTCCCTGAGGTCCTGGAATCCATAGATTACACACACATTGCCATCAATACCAACTTGGTGCAAAGTAACTGCAACACATCAACAGGAAGGACTTCCACTCCTTTAATAGCTAGGTGCTCTGTAATGCACAGAGCACTGTTTACAATATGTACATGCACCATCCAAGCTGTTCTCATGACTCACACACCTGGCACACTATTGACCTACAGTATAACAACGTTCTCTGAGAGGAGATTTGCCACAGTGTCATCTAGTCAGTGGGTGCTCACATATGCTTGATTTAAAAGGGTTATACAGACAGGTATCACGCAACAAGGAGCAAGGCACATATAGAGCACTGTTTCTTGTGTGTTGTTGGTGATGCCTTATATGCCCTAGATCCCTGATTGATGACCCCCATTCACAGACCCCTAACCGTGCAAGAAATAGCCCATAATGTAGCACTTGACAAAATGCATAATATAGTGGAAATGGCATTCAGTCTAGTCAAAGGATGTTTCTTTTGCCTAGATAAGTCAGTAAGGGCATCACAGTGTAGTCCAGAAATCTACAGCAAGATTTTTGCTGTGTGTGTCATGCTATTTAATATGGCATTATGTAAACAGATCAGCAGGTGAGCACTTTTGTAAGGCCTTCTATTCCAGCTGTAACAACAGTAAAAAGGAAGGATGGAGAGTCATGATGAGGGACATATAGTAGCAGTACCACAAGAAATATAGAGATGGGTGCAACACATTGCAGCACTGATAAAGAGGCAACATCTGATCGACAACTATGGGCCATGACACATACAGTACAAAATAAAATGATGGATGTGGTATCACACTCAGGCTATGCAGGGCAGTACCATGGACTAGCCATACTGTGCATTAGACTTCACTATGCCTATATATGCTAAGAGATGGTCAGAACACAGTCATCATCTCTTGTACATGTGAAGGGACACAGTGATAAGTGACTGCAACACTATGAGGTGGGGTGGGGGTCATAGAAGGTGTGCATCATAGCTCAGTATTCTGGGAAATTAAGAATCAGTGATCATATCCTCCGATAGTACAGTTAAGCCACCACAATGTGACCATTGCTTTTGTCGACGTGTGTGCTTTTAGTGTAAGAGCTTGATGTTGTCCATGGCAGAAAGGTGTAGAAGTGCAGGACCATATACATTCACCCTTATGTGGCACACAATGTGTTCATCCTGTTGAGAATCATTGCCCATAAAAAATTCACTGCCCATGAGCAGGAATGGGATTCCCGGGGCCAAGTGATACTTCCTACCTTATAAAGAGAGTCCAACAATGTCTCTACTTCCTTAGGAGACTTCATAGTGCTAACCTCCCACCACAGGTCCTACTCACCTTCTACAGAGCCATGATTGAGAGCATACTGGCAAACAACATCATTGTCTGGTATGGAAATTGCCCTCAAGCTGATCAGAAGAAACTGGATACAATCATTAAACAGGCCACAAAAATAATTGGCTCCAACCTTCAGTCCCTACAAGACATATATTCAAACAGATGTTATGGTAGAGTCCGAAAACTATTGAGGGATATACACCATCCAGCTTATGGACTGTTCAAACTCCTACCAACAAGGAAGTGCTACAGAAGTATTAGATGCAGGACATCCAGGTTCCATAACAGCTTCTTCCCACACGCTATCAAACTGCTGAGCAACAAGCCCATAGCCTAACCCAATAAATGGGAAAAACACTGTTTATGTGCAATATGTCATTGTTATTTACATAACTCTGCATAGCTCACTTTATACACCTCTATCTGCACTATGAAAACCGCAGACTAAGTTTATGGCATATATTGGTGGTGGGTACATTTTACATGTGTGCCTTTTTTATTTATTTATAATACTGTTTTTTTATATCCTTATATTTCTACTGAGTGTTCCTGTTTGCCTTATTTCCGATGTAAAAAAAGCTTTCAATTTTTTTACTTTATTTATTTTTAGTATTTTATTTTGATTTTTATTTATTTGCTATTTAAAATTTTTATTAATTTAATCTATCTTCCTTCTGTAAATTGTCATTTTTATTGTAAAAGCCTGAGTATCAAAATTTCATCCAGTGATATGCACTTTTTCCTCTGTGTTGATCTGTATGGCAATAAAGTCTACGTTGACTTTGACTTTTACTTTGAAGTGAAAGGGAAATGGTAGAACTACATAAATACAGTCTGGACAGGCAGCCTGGGTGCTAAACCACAAGAGCACTGTTGCCCATAACCCAGATAATACCCACTTCTGACATGGAAGGCTGTGTTCCCACAGACAGCAGTGATATGGTCTCTTCTATGGTCTGTGTAGCCCATCTTAAGACAATCTGAGGCTTGGGGAATATAGCCCCTCCAAAGCCATGGAAGGCATGATCTCTGAAGTCAGACTAGATGGTGGGTGGAATAGGTCACTATGAAGGTAACTACAGTGGTAATGTTTGCTACAAAAAACCTTAGTAGGATTGTATGCTCCTTTCCTTACAATCCATGTTGCTGTGCACTTGTCATACACTGCCCTCAAATCTATGGAGCACACCATTTCCACAATGCTGTGGACAGTACCCATGTGTACCTGGAACACTGACCTGCACATCTGCTGTTTAATGCCAGTGTTGTAGGCATATCAAACATGGAGTCATGTTGGGACCTAACCCTATGCATCTATCCTCTATAGTGGATGCCCACACCTCAAAGATAGGGCAGATTTCAGATGTTGCATTTACTGGAGACGTAGATGGAGGGTCTGAGAGTTTGCCAGATAGAATATGTCTATCATGTACTACTGAGGCTCTGTACTCAATATGTATCCTGACAGGGGTCACTGTAATGGTTGATGTGGATGACCCCTACCCTTATAGTGGTGCAGACTGAGCCACTGTGCCAACCTGCCATGTCACTTGCATTTTGCCATTAACACACACACATGCGCGCACACGCACACACACACACACGCACACACACACACACACACACACACACACACACACACACACACACACACACACACACACACACACACACACACACACACACACACACACACACACACACACACACACACACACAGGCAAATGGTGCAGTGGCATGCCACTTTGCACATGACATTCAAAACATAGTTTGCTATTCTTGCTAAGACATTTTACCAGGCGGGACTTATTCTGTAAAACTACAAGTCTATGTTGTCTTATTTTGCTAGTCTTTCCATCAGCAGAGTATATGAAAGCAGGAACACACATGTCAATTCTGTCTGCTCTCATAAATATGCTCATACGACCCCTTTGGCATACATGATACCACATATTAAAATACAACTACAGCATACATTGGCATACATACCTTATTGTGCAGGTTGTTGCAGGTGCAGACCAGAGGTGCCTAGAAAGAGATGTGTGTGTGAGCCTTGGTCAGTCTTTCCTTTCAAATGTATTGGAGTTTGATATAGTGTACTATAATAGCATTACTAATTTGGTGTATTCCTGACATACAAATGGTTGGCAGCAGCCCAGCTCAAAAAATAAACCCACCACATGGTAGGAAGGGATGCTCTCCATGTTCAACAAGTGAGACTGAGAATTCCTCAGCCTTCATGGGCCACTTCATTATTGGCAGTCCACTCTCTGTGGTGGACATGTCTATCACAACCTGTGCGCCTTTTCCTTTTCATGAAATATCACACCAGTAATCCTTCATCACACCTGTTGCAGAGACCTATTACTGTCACACACACAAAGCATTCACATCCAGCACCAGTTCCCACCAAATGTGATCCCAGAAGTGCCTTTCTGTGGCACCATTGCACAGAAGTGTATATCATGTATGTGGTGGCTTTCCTTAGCACAGTATTCTCTTAGGTGTTAAACTTTTCCAGGCCTTGCCCCCCCCAAGTGGCCATGCCAGTAGATGTACATCTGCAGGTGAAACATGTCAGTCATTATGTTTGTACAGTATTCTGTGAGATGCTCATACCTAAGGCCAAGCCACCCCATGCACCTGTTTATCAGCTACAATTACTGCAATTCCCAGCCTTCCCAATTACTGTACGGCAACCAAGGCTTCCTCCCCCTTAATGCACTTCTTAGCTGTTATAAGTGCTATGCATAGACCCACATATCCATGTCTCAACATGTGGCCCCAGAACACCAAACCCCTGTGACATGCCTTTTATAAGATTTCCATTGTATTACAACTGTACATACTTATGAACACACAAATATGTGAGCATACACACACACACACACACACACACACACACACACACACACACACACACACACACACACACACACACACACACACACACACACACACACACACACAAACACACACACATACAGGCAGGCAGATGGTAAAAAGGCATGTCACTGTGCACAGTTCCCAGTTACAGGTATATCAAAATGCCTTCCTCAGTACACATGATAGCTATCACAGTGATTGCTGTTCTTTCTGATGCATTTTATTAACTACAAGTCTACAGAACCTTTACAGAATTTTTCAAAATTTCTCTGTTCTACAGTTGTATGGTAATGAATGGTGTAGTTCAAAATGGCACCAACCAAGGGCACCCACACCCCCCTGTAATGGCTAACCATGAAATTTATTTTCTTTTAAATAAAAAAAAAAAATTGTAAGCGCGTTCTTCTTTAAGAATGCCCATTGCATCCAGTCGCACAGACACAGAATGTCTGTGCGACCGATGGTTTACATCTTCATCTTTCACTCCCGCATGGAATTTGAATTCCAGAAGATGTTTAGACTGCAGACGAAAGTATAGGTGAGAGGTAGGTGTATGTGTGTGTGTGTGTGTTTAAGAGTTTAAGAGGTTCAGAGGTGTGTGTGTGTGTGTGTGTGTGTGTGTGTGTGTGTGTGTGTGTGTGTGTGTGTGTGTGTGTGTGTGTGTGTGTGTGTGTGTGTGTGTGTGTGTGTGTGTGTGTGTGAGAAATAGGTAGGAGTGTGTGGATGTAAGAAGTAGGTAGGTACGAGTGTATATGCGTGTATATAAGAAGTAGGTAGGTATGTTAGTTGTCAATGTATGCCAGTTTAGTGTCACTTCAAGTTTCATTGTGATGCCAGATTGCTATGCTTTACTGCCTTTTTTATGTACATTGTAATGTTTTAGGGTCTTTTTTGTTTGTTTGTTTGTCTGTTTTTGGAAGAGACATTTTTTAGCTGCAGTGGGATCTTTTTGTAGATAAAAAGTTCATATTTAGATCTCTGCAGAAAAGTATCTTTATGGAGTGTACAATTTAAATGCGAAATGTCAAGTGTAAGAAAAGGTATTACAATCTTTAAAGTACTAACTTTCATATGGCTTCTACTCTGTTCAAAAGAGGGTTTGCATGAGGGAACACCCATTTTACTAATTTCTTTAATGGGGTAAGTATGAAGAGCTTTGTGGTCTACGGAAAAAAACAATTTTTAAGTTCCTCTGCAGAATTTCTTTGGTTACTGACATACGTGTGGAATTTTAAAAAAATGGTCTATGCTCTTTTGACAAATAAGAAAAGGTAGATTGCTATTAAAGCTGACCACCCTGAATGCTTGGATACATAACTGTAAAATCGTTAGTCATTAGTCCAGAATATCCGAATAGACTCTGAAAAGATCAAGGAAAAGAACCACTGTGAACCTTTTGATGTCTGAATTGTAGTAAACAGCATTTGAATCTGCTAGTGCAGTTTGTGTACCACAAAGTTATTTGAGTCCATGTTATGAGTCACAGATATGACCATCTTAAGTCTAACACTATGGGTATGTGAGTGGCATTTTATTATTAGGGTTCATTAGTTGAAAACATGGAGTATTGTCCAAGAAATAAATAGTGAGTGTTCCAATGATGCCATCATGAGTACAATAAACAGAAAGCCCTATGCAAGTGAAAAAGAATGGGTGGGTGCACTCTGTGATTCAAGGCACAATGCAATGAAGCAATGCCTTATAGAGCAGAAACTGAGCCGGTACTCCAGAGAGGATATGCACCATTATTCTCCAAAGAAAGAGCCTTAAAAATACTCAGATGAAAGTTGGACAGAGGAACGGACCAGGATGTGATTTAATTTAGAATTCTAGAAGAATTGAGTAAAAAGAAAATCATGACAGCACTTACTACTCTTTTCAACAGGTTACAAAAGGAAAGTGTGGTACCTAAGGACTAGATGAGAGGAAACGTTTATATCCTTTTACAGAAGTGGGGAGAAGAAGTCAACAGGAAACTAAGAAAATGTTATTTTTTTTTTTTACTTTGGCAGCATGGACAATCTAAACTGGCCCTAAGTGCAAGTGTGTGCATGTGTGTGCCTCTTGTGGAAGGCTGGGTGATGGGCTGGCAACTCGACACCATAAAATTCCACAGCCAATCGTTCTGCGGACCAATGATCCGGGAGCAGCCGAAAGAAGAAGCAGAAGGTAGGTAAAGGGTAGGTGTGTGTGTGTGTGTGTGTGTGTGTGTGTGTGTGTGTGTGTGTGTGTGTGTGTGTGTGTGTGTGTGTGTGTGTGTGTGTGTGTTTAAGGGCAGCCAGTTGTTTTGCAGCTAGTTGGAAAATTGATGGAACCTTTACTCTTACTGTTTTTTGATGATGGTGTGAAAATAGTGAAATATGTATTTCACAACATTGATAGCACATACAATGAGGTGGATGTGGGGTGGTCTACTTGGAAAACAGTATGGGAGACAAGATAGAGGCTTATGGAACCCCTTTAGTCAGGGTGGCAGTTGCAGCAGAAGCTGCAGCACATATCTAACTTCAAAAACTCGTGTAAAAACGCCTCTGAACTAGACTGGACATGAAATAAGTGAGAAACAAAAAACTGTGATTGAGAACAGAAGTCTTTCTTTTGTTGATTGATAGCACTGACTAGGTAGAGTTGTCTTTATCTAGTTTGAGATTGATGTTGTTAGATGTTATTAAAGAGTATATAAAAGGTGGTCAATGTGGTTCAGAAAGACTAGGATTTTGGATTTATTCACTTAGTTGAGTGCAAACCAGCTTTTCAAAGCCTTTCCATTGAATAAATAATATTCATATGATCCTGAAATCAATCAATGAGCTTCCTTTAACAGTTCTGATAAGTTTTATAGCTATTTGTTTCCATGTGCTGGTATAATGTTTTTGGTTAGGCTCAGATAGAAAAGACACTGGAGAGGCCTAAAAATGTGATCTTTACAAATTATAATAATTATGGATATATGCCATTTACACCTGTGGAGGAATGGCTGGTGTTTTTTCAGTAAGATTTGCAATTATTTTTTTCTTCATAATCTTGATATATATATATATATAGAGAGAGAGAGAGAGAGAAAGAGAGGGAGAAGGAAAGAAGAAGTGAAAAGTAGTGACTCTGGAAACTGATCATCATGGTTATTTTTTGTTTTAGGGGTGTGTATGCATGTTTGTAAGAAATAGGTAGATAGAGGGAGATGTGTGTGTGTGTGTGTGTGTGTGTGTGTGTGTGTGTGTGTGTGTGTGTGTGTGTGTGTGTGTGTGTGTGTGTGTGTGTAAGTCTAAGAAGTAGGTAGGTCTGTGCATGTGTTTGCAAGAGGGAGGCAGGGGTGTGTGTGTCTGTGTAAGAGTGAGGTAGGTTTTGTGTGTGTGTTTGTGTGTGTGTGTGTGTGTGTGTGTGTGTGTGTGTGTGTGTGTGTGTGTGTGTGTGTGTGTCTTTGTAAGAGGGAGGTAGGGTGTGTGTTTGTGTGGGTGTGTGCATGTGCATCTTTGTAAGAGGGAGGTAGGGGTGTGTGGGGGGGGCGGGTCATACCTTGTAATTATCCAGATTTTTGTCTCATATTTTCAGTTTATTTCTCATAAAATTGTTTTTTTTCTGGTAAATCATTGAGTACTAAAGTCAGAAAATAATAGCAGACTAATGCAAACCTTGTTGTTCTATCCACTTTCTAAGGAGGCAGTGGGGTGTATGTGTGTGACTCATACCTCTCAACTGTACAGATGTTCACAGAATGTCCAGATTTTTGCCTTATATTTTTGGTCTGTCCTCATAAAAATTCTGTTTTTTTTTTGGGGGGGGGGGAGTTGACAAATTACTGGGATGAGCTAAGGATTAAAGTTACTAAATAATGACATGTATTTGAGTTTCAGACTTCATATTTTTTGGAAAATGCATTCTAAAACAAATCATCTTATTCTAGCAACTCTCTAATTATGTCCCTAGTTTTGGGCCTTTGTCCCCAACATTATAACAGGCTTTGTCCAGATTTCTTGTGCTAAGAGATTGAGAAGTATGGTGTGTGTGTGTGTGTGTGTGTGTGTGTGTGTGTGTGTGTGTGTGTGTGTGTGTGTGTGTGTGTGTGTAGGTTTTTGGCTGAATGTCCAGATTTTTGCCCCATATTCCTCCTACAAAGGATTGAAGTTGCTAAATAATAACAGGCATTTGAGTTTTAGACATCATATCCTTTAGAAAAATGCATACTAACACAAATCCTGTTATTCTGGGTGCTGCAGTCCTGAGGTATCCTTTGGATAAGATGCTTGGTAACTATGAACATGTTTTTCAGATTGCCACCCATTCCCTATTGCAATATACTAGCTGTAACATAGACAATTTATTCTTTAAGGGCAGCAGGCACTGAATTTGTAGATGAAACACTGAAATATAAAGTTTTCTAGCAACAACCTCTTCATTAGTTTCAGGTCTTTTTAATGTGGAATTATTCAGATGACTTTTACTTCTGCAGAGATTATACATATTGACTGATATTGGTGGATTGTAATGATAGAAGTTTGAGTGGCCTTTTATGGTTGAAATGTTCTGAACGGGGCAGTTTGTATTATTGGTTCATATGTTTTGTTTCATTCCTTACTGGAAAAATGTTCAAAACTATAAAACACACTCTAACATGTGGTGCTGTATTACACAAGGAATGTAATTCAGTTATTATATATTATAATTAATACAATCAGGAAGGTGAATCAAAGCACTTATGCATGGTTCTAAAAATGTGTGCAAGGGGACTATGATTTGAAAACAGCCCAAAGGTAAACGTAACCTGCCACTGGCCAGATGCATTTTCTTTGAATGTGGGTTTCAATGCTGTTTCAGTGAATGTAAGTTCCAAAGGTAGATAAGTTTTAATGCTATGTCTGTTTTCATTGTAAGAGTATTGCTTTGTTTAGGTTTGGCAAATGTCTATCAGTGTTTGTGCTATAAAATTTGAAATAAAAGTTATAAATTAAATCCAAATATCTGTAATCATTGTAGACATAAAGCATAAAACAGTAGGCACACAGTTTTGAACAGTGTTTATTGCAACTGGGGAGAAATTGCCAAGTAATGGGACACTGGAATGGCTACATGGGGAGGGGATGTCTGTGTGTGGGGGGCACTGCATGGGGGGTTCTGGGTTTGCACCCCCCCCTGCAAATAATTCTGCAGGCTCCCCTGGCACCAACACTTTAAATAATGCCAACAAGGGCTATTTAGCCCGGTGGTTATGCTAATGATGCTACTTAGCACCAATGTTTTAGAATCACTGTCATAGTACTTTATGCTACACAGTATGCTGGTAGAAGCTGGACATACCTCACAGTGACCACAACACATGTGACCAGCATAGAACATGTGTACACCCTTAGTGTCATGATGCAGTGCTTTACCCACTTCTAACAATGTGTCAAAGAGTAAGGGTTGCACAATAGTGTCACAGTGCAGCATTATTTTGTATGGCTTGTGATCCAGACACATGCATTTCTGCACAAGGAGTGACTATATTTTGCTCCTTTACCCAGAAAAAGTGAGTGGCCATGGCTGCTTCAAACACTGTGGAATGCAGAGTTTCAGTCTGGTGTGCCAGAAAAAAACAAGATGTTCTTGTTCTTCCACACAGGGACTTTGAGAAGTGCCTACATGGGCAGTATGATGGCCCCTTGCTGAACATGGATGCCTGACATGAGCTGGCCAAGATGCTGAATTATGCCACTGACATCACCTATTCTGATGAACATCAGCAGCTTTGCTACAGTGGACTATGGAGGTGCCTACCCCGCTTCAAGAATGGGAGGCAGACAGGGAGAGAGAGAGAGAGAGCGCGCGAGATATTGTATACACACACACACACACACGCGCGTGTGTGTGTGTGTGTGTGTGTAAATATAAGTTATATGCATATTGAAATATATGTAAATAGATATAGATATACATTTCAATATGCATATAATGTATGTGTATACATATATATATATATATATATATATATATATATATATATATATATATATATATAGACAGATAGATATAACATATACATATATGTTATTTTTAGTAACTACAACAAATCTATATATATGTGAATATGTATGTATATGTGTGTGTGTGTGTGTGTGTGTGTGTGTGTGTGTGTGTGTGTGTGTGTGTATATATATATATATATATATATATATATATATATATATATATATTTTTTTTTTTTTTTTTTTTTTAAGCAGCACTGTTGTCTTATTTTATGCATTTTACATGTATACTTAAAACTGCATATGCATATATACTTTGCTTTCTTGTGCCAGAGGTGAGCATGACTTTAACCTGGTTGAAGTCCATAGCAGGTGGAAGTGTATGACATCTGTATTCGTCTACTGTACAGCTATGATTCTGTTTCTAGCATATGTCTGTAGTCATTGTCAATCATTTTTCCCATTCAGTCATCAGAATGGAAGCAGGGAATGTGAGATCATGCTCAAGTTAATCTTTGTCAGCAGAAGTCTCTAGCATGAAGTCATCACTGGCTACCAGGTCTGTCTCTTAACAATGGGATGATGGCTTCTTTGCTGAAAGTGACAAGCAAGGGTGACTGATACCCTCTGTGGCCATTTCTTTCGAAGCAGGCAAAGGTTGTTCTTCTGAAAGTGTTGTTTAAAGGTTTGCATTGGTCTCCCAGTGTCTGATGTAAAGGTTAATGAATACTGAGGTGTGATGGCTACTGGATGCTCACCTTAGTAACATGGTGTGCCTTTGGCACAGCTTTTAATGTAAAGTGACTGACAGGCCCTGCCCACAGACCCATTGGGGACACTAAAAGGCCATAAAATCTACCAGTGAGACAAGGTAAGCCTGAATTTGTTTCTCTCTGGACCGAGCAAGCAGGCAATCAAGCCAAAACTCTACCCTATACCCATCCTGCTGTTTTTCCCCTCCCCTACATGTTATTTCCACATTTATTGTTCATTTCTCAAACATCCTTTTCAGTACTTGCCCCCTCTCTGTATGTACACATCTACTGTTCTTCAGATGTTTTGTATACTCATTTTTCTTGTTTATCTCAGTCTGTGTCTTATGTTTGTCTCCCTGTAACTGTTGCCTGCCCTTCTCTCTTTAACCCATTCACAGCTTCACTCACTACCTTCTCAACTTACCCTTTTTTGTATATGAGAAAGTGATCTATCACAAATAATTAGCCTGTTTATCCCACTCCTTTCATATCTTATGGTTATCTTTGTGTGCTTACCCCTGCGTGCTGTTCTCCCCTTTCCTACTTCCCTATCTACCTCATTTTCTGTTCATTATGCAATAAGCAGTTAGCCACACACACACACACACACACACACACACACACACACACACGCATGCATGCACACGCACGCACACACACACACACACACACACACACACACACACACACACACACATACAAAAGTGCACATACATGCATGTACATACACATCAGCATGCATACACATGCACACACACACACACACACACACACACACACACACACACACACACACACACACACACACACACACACATACAAAAGTGCTCATACATGCATGTACATACACATCAGCATGCACACACATGCACACACACACACACACACACACACACACACACACACACACATATACACTCACACACACATGCACACACACACACACACACACACACACACACACACACACACACGCGCACACACACACACACACACACAAACGCACATACATGCATGTCCACACACATGTGCATGGGCGCACATGCACGCGCGTGTGTGCACACACACACACACGCACACACATATTTGCACACACAGATTGATTTGTCTGGTGGCTGCTGCTACACTGCCATTCTTATACAGGATAAGTGTGAGAAGCAGCTATGCAGCAAGGTGTTACATACGTGAGCTTACATCGACGCAGCAGTGTCAGCCTGCCTTTGTGGTGATGTATGTATTACTGGTCATAAGTCCTACTGTAGCACTGCTCTAGCCATGGAGTAGTCTACTGCTGCTTAGCCAATAAGTACTTTGCTTCTCTTTAATTATATGATCCTTTCCTTGGACTGCCTGCACTGCTCAATGACTAATACCTGTCTGATTAGCTATATGCTTCTTTACACTCTCTTGTCTATGAATCCCAGCATATGGATCTAACTATGACTTAAGATTTATGTATGTTTTGTTTTTTCAGCTAATTTTCATTCATTTTAATTTAATGTTTCTTCTTGTTAAGCCTAGTTAATAAAATTTGTGCTTCACACTTTTAATATTTCTTCAAAAAAGCACTGTAGAAAGCTCATCAAGGCTTTATAAATATTTACTAGATGATTTATTTATTGCATAACAGCTGTTTTCTGTACCTGAGATTGTATGCATCTGAATTACTCTAATTTATACAGCTGAATGTTCCTTATTTCTGCTGTATCTCTGCAACTGTACATTTGCACATAGATCTTTGTTGAAAAGGGGTCATTCACCCAGGCAACTGTATAAAAATAATAGTCAACATTTTATATATATATATATATATATATATATATATATATATATATATATCTATATATATCTATGGGTCTACTTGATATGGTCAACAATGTTGAAATTCATATCGCCGAGACCATATGATCGAAATTTGAAATGTTGACCATACAAGTAGAACATAAAAAACAAACTTACCTTAATGCTGCTTCGCCCCCCTGCACCCCCCGTGGGGGGCTCCACCCCCCCACACCCCACAGAACTTAAATATACCAACTCCAAGATCATACTACAGTGTGGAAGTGGAAATCTTTCCATTCCGCACTGTAGGGAGATGCCGGTTCCCCATGGTCAACATTTCAAATGTCAATCATATGGTCTCAGCCATATGAATGTCGACATTGTGAAATGTTGACCATTCGAAGGGGACCTATATATATATATATATATATATATATATATATATATATATATATATATGTTGGCCGAAGGAGGAGAAGAGGTGGAAAGCAAGGCCGAAGGCAGGTAAAAGCTAGGACTGTGATAGTGAGGGTTGGAACTTTGAATGTTGGCAGTCTGACTGGTATAGGGAGAGAGCTAGCTGATATGATGGACCAAAGGAAGGTTGGTATATTGTGTGTGCAAGAGACCAGATGGAAGGGGAGCAAGGCTAGGTGTATCGGAGGCGGGTTCAAATTGTTTTATCATGGTGTGGATGGGAGGAGAAATGGCGTAGGCATTATCTTCAAGGAACAGTATGCTAAGAGTGTTTTGGAGGTGAAAAGAGTGTCGGATAGAGTATGAAGCTGGAAATTGATGGTGTAATGATGAATGTTGTTAGTGCATATGCTCCACAAGTTGGATGTGCGATGGATGAGAAAGAAAACATTTTGGAGTGAGTTGGATGAAGTTGTGATGACTGTACCCAAGGGTGAGAGACTGGTGACTGGAGCAGATTTCAATGGGCATGTTGATGAAGGGAACAGAGGGGATGAGGAAGTGATGGGTAGGTATGGTGTTAAGCAAAGGAATGCAGAAGGTCAGATGGTAGTGGATTTTGCGAAAAGGATGGACATGGCTGTGTTGAATATGTATTTTAACAAGAGGGAGGAGCATAGGGTGACATACAAGAGTGGAGGAAGATGCACACAGGTGGATTATATTTTATATAGAAGGGCCAGTCTGAAGGAGATTGGAGACTGTAAAGTGGTGGCAGGGGAAACTGTAGTTAGGCAGCATAGGATGGTGGTTTGTAGGATGACACTGGTAATCAAGAAGAGGAGGATGAGTGTGAGGGCAGCACCAAGGATCAAATGGTGGAAATTGAAAAATGGTATTTGTGAGGTGATGTTCAGGGAAGAGTTAAGACAGGCACTGGGTGGCAGTGAAGAGTTACCGAATAGCTGGGAAACTACAGCAGAGCTAGTAAGAGAGATGGCTAGAAAGGTGCTTGGTGTGACATCTGGAAAGAGGAAGGAGGACAAGGAGACCTGGTGGTGGAATGAAGAAGTACAGGAGAGTATACAGAGAAAGAGGTTGGCGAAGAAGAAGTAGGATTGTCAGAGAGATGAAGACAGTAGACAAGAGTATAAGGAGATGAGGTGCATGGCAAAGAGAGAGGTGGCAAAGGCTAAGGATAAGGCATATGACGAGTTGTATAAAAGGTTGGACACTAAGGAGGGAAAAAAGGACTTGTACCGATTGGCTAGACAGAGGGACCGAGCTAGTAAAAATGTGTAGCAGGTAAGGGTGATAAAGGATAATGAGGGAAACTTACTCACAAGCGAAGAGAGTGTGTTGAGTAGATGGAAAGAGTACTTTGAGGGGCTGATGAATGAAGAGAATGAGTGGGAGAGAAGGCTGGATGATGTGCAGATAGTGAATCATGAAGTGCAGTGGATTAGCAAGGAGGAAGTAAGGATAGCTATGAAGAGGATGAAGAACGGAAAGGCTGTTGGTCCAGATGACATACCTGTGGAAGCATGGAGGTGTTTAGATGAAATGGCAGTGGAGTTTTTAACTAGATTGTTTAATGAAATCTAGGAAAGTGAGAGGATGCCTGAGGAATGGAGAAAAAGTGTTTTGGTACCGATTTTTAAGAATAAGGTTGATGTGCAGAGCTGTAGTAACTACAGAGGGATTAAATTGGTCGGTCACAGCATGAAGTTATGGGAAAGAGTAGTGGAAGCTAGGTTAAGAAGGGAAGTAATGATTAGTGATCAGCAGTAGGGTTTCATGCCAGGAAAGAGCACTACAGATGCGATGTTTGCTTTAAGAGTGTTGATGGAGAATACAGAGAATGTCAGAAGGATTTGCATTGTGTCTTTGTGGATTTAGAGAAAGCATATGACAGGGTGCCTAAAGAGGAGTTGTGGTATTGTATGTGGAAGTCGGGAGTGTCAGAGAGGTATGTAAGAGTGGTACAGGATATGTACGAGGGTAGTGTGACAGCGGTGAGGTCTGTGGTGGGAGTGACGGATTCATTTAAGGTGGAGATGGGATTACATCAAGGTTCAGCTCTGAGCCCTTTCTTATTTGTAATGGTGATGGACAGGTTGACAAACGAGATCAGACAGGAGTCCCCGTGGACTATGATGTTTGCAGATGACGTGATCTGTAGTGAGAGTAGGGAACAGGTGGAGGAGACCCTGGAGAGGTATGCTCTAGAGAGAAGAGGAATGAAGGTCAGCAGGACTAAGACAGAATAAATGTGTGTGAATGAGAGGGAGGATAGAGGAATGGTGAGTATGCAGGGAGTAGAGGTGGCGAAGGTGGGTGAATTTAAATACTTGGGATCAACAGTTCAGAGTAATGGCAAGTGTGGAAGAGAGGTGAAGAAGAGAGTACGGGCAGGATGGAGTGGGTGGAGAAGAGTGTCAGGAGTGATTTGTGACAGACGAGTACCAGTAAGAGTAAAAGGGAAGGTCTACAAGAGGGTAGTGAGACCAGCTATGTTATACGGGTTGGAGACAGTGGCATTGACAAAAAAGCAGGTGTCAGAGCTTGACGTGGCAGAGTTGAAGATGTTAAGATTTGCACTGGGTGTAACGAGGATGGACAGGATTAGGAATAAGTATATTAGAGGGTCAGCCCAGGTTGGAAGGTTTGGAGACAAAGCCAGAGAGGCAAGATTACGTTGGTTTGGACATGTGCTGAGGAGGGATGCAGACTATATTGGGAAAAAGATGCTAAGGATGAAGCTTCCAGGTAACAGGAAAAGAGGAAGGCCTAAGATAAAGTTTATGGATGTGGTGAGAGAGGACATGCAGGTGGTTGGTGTGACAGAGCAAGATGCAGAGGACAGGAAGAAATGGAAACAGTTGATCTGCTGTGGCAACCCCTGACTGGAGCAGCCGAAAGAAAAAGAAGATATATATATATATATATATATATATATATATATATATATATATATATATTTATATTTATATACATATAATCATTGACAAGGAAAGGAAAGGAAAGGAAACTGTCATTGCTGATGTTGGGCAGCCCCTTGTAGTATCCCATTGCACACCCACATAACAGTTTGCATAAAAAAGCCAGCATGTCCAGGAAGTTAGAGAAGTAAATAAGAACTGAAATGATCCCTAATGGCTATCTTACTGATGACCCTTCCTGGGTGACCCTCACAGTGATGATGAATATATTGGCTGATAGGTTGGAAAAGGACAAAGAATCAGGAGACAGTGGAGTAAAGTATCAAAAAAGAAAAAAATAGACAAGGGTACTACTGTGTAGTTAACATGCTGCACATTTCACACTGATATTAATAAATGTACAAAGAGTGATAATTCAGTCTACCTTTTATTCACTTGGTTCGCCCAGATGGTATGCAGGTGCAGGTTTACATATGGGTGAATTCACAATGACGTAGCACAGGTGAGTGCAAGTATTTTCATAAGGAAAGCAAATATGTGATGTACATTGCAGGCACTTACAACATGGGCTCATCCCTTTACTCTTTTTCTCAAGCCTTTCTTCAACTTTTCTATCAGGTTGATCTGTAAATGGGTGTTAAGCTGTAGACATAAAATGTTTAGTGCCATATGGCTTCATAAAAGTCTAAAATTTATTTGTCAGTAACTGTGGATAAGTCACACTGACAGCTTCTTCAGGCAAAACCTTACTTGCTAATATTTTTCTCAACAATGCTCAATTTCCATTCATCACTGACTCCATATAAATAACTTCTGGCCTCTTCCAAGTGCATTCATTGTCATTAGGAACACTAAGGCCAAGGAAAGTCCTGAAATATCAATATAAATGCATTGCCATGGTACAGATGGCCATTTTAAAGGGTACAGAAGTACTGGTGGTGAAGCAGTTTAGACATTTTGGCCAAGTTAATCTCAGTTCTAGTCTGCTTCATGAAACACTGTGTAAAGGACATTATTATGGCACTTTTGTACAAACAAAATCTGAAAGCAATGTTTCATTGGCTCTAGGCCATCCTTCTATAACAACAGGTTCACAAATTTGTGGCAATGCTGAATAATTTCTTGCTTCTGTTATTTAACAGCACTTACCATAGGTAACTGTACAACAGTTGTTATTTACTAGATATTTCAGACAGCCATAATTGTTTTCCCAGACTTTCCATATAGCTGTTGTGGCAGTCCATCAACATTATAGGTTTATAGGTTTATGGTAAGCTTACAGACAAGAAGACCTTCAAAAGATCAACTACATTTCCCAATATAGATGAAAAACTAACAATATACCCATCAAATAGACTTCCTCTGCATAGCCTAAGTGAAAATTTGTAATCACCCATCCAGTCATCCAGACTGGTTTTAAAGGTTGTTTGAGAAGTATACAACTTTATGTGTAAGGGTAGCCTATTCCACAAGTGGAGAATCTGTTGAGTTTAGTACCTGTTGTGCAATTTGGTGTTGCTGATGTGGTAGTAGAGGCTTATGTAGGTCTCTAGAGCAGGTGTTTGTTTCATCACTGGCTCTGTTTAGGTGAAGGAGCTCAAAAAGTGGCAAGTCAATCATAGCATGGGAGAGACAGCATAGCAGAGATCATCTCTCAGAAGTGTACATGACACTGAGAAGCAGGACACGGCTTGTAATTTGTCAGAGTAGCTAAGGATAGAGAGACCTGATATCTTTTTGGTGAGGAAGCACTGAAATCTCTCAAACTGGTTAAAGTGCTTAACAGTGTACTGCCAAAGGGGGCAATGTATTTAATGATGGGCCTAATAACAGAGGAATAAAGTGGTGCTATGACTTCTCTGGATTATGAAGAGATATCATATAGAACAAATTGTGCAAGACAGAAGGGATTTCTCATCACTACAGAGACTAGGTGGTCAAATGAGAGCCTGGTGTCAACACAAAATTATTAAAATCTGTGATGACTGTCAGATTTAAGTGGAACATTATCTATATGGTAAACAAAAGTAGATTTACCAAAAGAAACTACACTTTATTCCTTGGACTTGAGGGTAAGCCTATGATTAACATACCAAGAATTTGTTTGGTCTAGCCCTTGCTGGAGAATTTGAATATCAGAATGGGATTTGATAACTGCCCTATTTTGTAATCATTAACAATCATCAGAAAACGTGTTCAGTCATAGTCCATTGATGTCAGCTTTCATGTCAGAGAAGTACATCAGAGAACCATTTATCTATCCAGTGAAATATGTATGGGTAATGTTGACTTGGGAGCATTTATTAATATTTTTATCATAGGTTATAGTGTTAAAGGCCAAGGGGAAGGTCATGTGAGGCAGTATGAATGGTATGCGCCTTATCAATGGCCCCATTAACCTTTCCAAACAAATCAATAAGGTTGAACAGACAAAAACAGCCTATTACAAAGTCAGACTAGTGTGGACCAACAGATATAATACCACCTGTATTGCTGTTTATCAGTTCAGCTATAGTATGTTGCATATTCTTGCAATAATAAAAATAAGGCTAATAGTCTTGTAATTCCTACGGTCAGTAGAAGGGCCACCTGTATATAAGGGCACCACAATAGCTGCTCTCCACAAACTGTGGATGAAACCAGTGTAGAAACTCTAGGTAAAGAGGTGATAAAGGGATTTTGCTAGAATGGGACTTGGCTCTTCTAAGCAGGCAACCAGGGATATGGTCAGGACCCTTGAAACTGATATTTTTTTTAAGTGCCAAAAGGACTTGGTCCAAAATGATTTGGAAGGGAATGAGAGGGGAATGGAAGTGAAGCTGGATGAGAATTTGTCCACAAGAATGTCAGAAATATCCTTGGGGTCAAAGAAGGAGATATCTTTAGAGGTAAGGTCAACAGATAATTGTTAGTTAATGCTAAGCTTCCAAATGTAGATGAAGAAGGGTGTACAGTTGTCTTTTGAATTAGTTGCCCCCTAAATTCATAGCTGGCCTTGAATTTCTTAATCGTAAACTTGAGAGACTTCCCATTTTTAAATCCCTTGTATAATGATGAGGTGGACATCTTTTGGAGATGGCCAAGAACTTTTATTTTTCTTGTATAGTCTGTTAATGTGGTAGTTCCACCATATGGTATATATGGTACATATAGACGGCACAGTGGTGCAGCAGTAGCATTGTCACTTCACAACTAGAGGTTCTCCAGTTCGATTCTTGGCTGGAGTGCCTTCTGTGTGGAGTCTGCATGTCCTCCCTGGGTCCATGTGGGTTTTCTACAGATACTCTGGTTTCCACCCACATTAGAAAGATATGTGTCTGGAGCATTTCTCCCAAGGCATCCACCAAAAATTGGCTTTGTTCCAAGTTGGACATTCCTGGTAAACAAATAAATATGGGTTTAATTTTAAAGTTGGCATTATAATTTCACCAGATGGGCACAGATAACTCAATACATCTATCCAAGACAGAGTAAAATTCAGATGAGTAGGCAGTAGTCTCATGTGCAATGTTTGCTGAGGAGCTATATGATTTGTGCATAAGACCAATAAATATTAAGTAATTGATCTTGAAATAATCCTTAAATTTAGAAGAGTCATTAGGGACTTCAAAGCAGGGCTTTGGAAAAGCAGAACTAAGGAGGGAGTAACAAGTGGTGGTACATCTTTTCTCAGGATATGTTGCTTTGCTTTCTTATATGAAAAGTTAATGTTAATACGTGACTTATAGTAATCATAAACCTTCTCCCATTTAATTATGGTTTGAATGCATTTGCACTTTTAATGACATTAAGGGCTTTTGGCCTTTCTACGTGCACTCAGATTCAGCTTATGTCAGTGTGCTTGAAACAAATACTAAACATATCTACTACTATCCTGGAATTTATGCCAGAGAACAGATCCAGTTCCAATAAAAGAAACATTAGATGCCAACCTCCTAGGCAAAGACATAGCAGTGTGGGTAAGCACTTTTCTTGGCATAATCCATTCCTTTAATTCCTGAAGGCATTTATTTATTTGCTGTTTGTTGACCAGGATAGTCTGAATGAGACAAAGCCCTTTTTCAGCAGAGGCCTGAGGAGAAAAGCTCCAACAGTACAACTATAACTAAGAGATGCATGTTGCAATAATGTATACTACAATAAGACTAGCAATATATGAGATAAGAATAAAGAAGCAAGAAATGTACATTTCTAATAGTTAAGCAGATAAACCTAATGGTGGCACAGATATTTATTTACTGTCTTGGAACAAAGCCAATTTTCAGCGGATGCCCAGGGAGAAATGCTCCAGATGCATGCCTTTGTAATGTGGGAAGAAACCAGAGTGCCCAGAGGAAACCCACACGAATGCAGGGAGGACATGTAGAATCCACACAGAAGGCACCCCAGCTGAGAATCAAATTGGAGAACGTCTTGCTGTAAGGCAACACTAACGCTGCACTACTGCACCATCCAGATATGTAGAAGGGGCTAGGTATATTGGTCAGTTATTAACTGTAGACATCAGGATGAGTAGAATTCATTTGTCCATTTCAGATCCATTCAAAAATACTTACTGTAAAAAGTGTAGCACTCTTGACAGAGTCTGGAGAAATATGTGACAGCTTTAATTTATTCATTTTTACCCATGTAAATGCATTGGTCAATATGAGCTGGATGACAAGAACAATGCGGCGTGTGTGTGTGTGTGTGTGTGTGTGTGTATGTGTGTGTGTGTGTGTGTGTGTGTGTATATCTATATATATATATATATATATATATATATATATATATATCTATATATACATACACATATGGGAGCGCTACAGAATCCTGAAAGTCCAAAATCCTGTGACCAAAATCTCGAAAGTTCAAAATACTGAAAACTCAAAATACTAAAAACACACAGGATGCCAACACTTACTATAGTCCAGCACAAGTACATACATAAATATATTACCCTTCAACTATACACAGGGGGGCAAGCCCCCCTGCGCCCTCCACACTCCCTTCTACTTAAATAGTGCAATCTTGGAGTTGATATATTTAAGTAGCAGGGGGAGTAGGGGGCACAGCCCCCCACATGGCGGGTGCAGGGGGGATTGTCCCTGCTTATACTTGGAGAAGAGTAATATGGTTTGTTTTTTATTTGTTTCTGTATGTACTTGTGCTGGAATATAGTAAGGATTCTGTAGTTCTCCCATATGTATGTGTTTGTTTCTTTCTTTCTTTCGGCTTTTCCCGGTTAGGTGTGTGTGTATATATATATATATATATATATATATATATATATATATATTTATATGTGTGTGTGTGTGTGTGTGTGTGTGTGTGTGTGTGTGTGTGTGTGTGTGTGTGTGTGTGTGTGTGTTTAGGGTAGAAATTCATGACCATGTTTTGGGGAAAGAACAAAAAACAGAGTACCTAAAGTCAACTCATGTAAAGACATGGCAAGACACAGTTCCTGAAAGTTAATAAGAAATGCTTTACCACTAAGCCACTGTATTAACCAATAGAACTGTATCAGTCCAAAACATGATATTACCTGTTATATATCTTTTTACTTGTAGTATGTTCTTGTTAATCACATGCTCACACTATATGTATTTTTTCCCCACTGAAAAGCTTACCTGTATCTCTTTTTCCATTAAGACTATGTACAGTCATTACAAAGTTGCTTTAATTTATAAAACAGGAAATATTAAATGGTGAGATGTGATGAGGTGTTGAATGCAAATTGGTTTCATATGGTTTTAAACTGTAAAATGGTTACTCCCTTTTGGCAATGATTTAGAAACTTTGCTAAAGCATTATGGCCTGATAATTGCTTTGTTATGGACCCTTTGATTCTATTTTAAGTACCAATACCAGATTATATATCAAACACACTACTGCCTCTTCTTTGGTCCATCCTGGCTATAGCTAGAAAGATTATTACAAAGAACTGCAAAGTAAGAATGTCCTTTCTTTTGCAAAATGTGTTTGCCTTGCTAAGACTGTGTGTAACAATGTATTGCAAACTGTTAAACTAAGAAGGTAGAATGTTATACATCAGTATTTATCATGGCAGAAACTTAGTAATTTATTAGATAAATATTAATGGCTAAGTTAATATAAAAATGTGTTATGGACCTTGTACATAGTTATTTGATTGTTGTTTGTTAAATGTTAAAATTAGTTTCAATTCTTAAAACTTAATAAAAAGTTGTTTTTCATTTGTAAAAAAAAAGACTATGTACAGTTAGTCATTCCAGGACCTACCCTCAGTTATCTATACATTCTTCTGTACTCTCTGCATCAAACAGTTACATATTAGCAGTAATGCATCTTAGCAGTTTACTTGGAAGCATGGGCCCATTGCTTGCTGCCAGACAGTGGGTGCAGCTGCCACTGCAAAAAGTTACTCTGTGATACTGGAACAATCCCTCATGTGTAATAATTGTTCAGGAAAGTCTTCAAAGAGACTTTTACTCCCCTTTGTGCTCATGAATTTGCCATTATGAGGTCTAAACATTCTTTTTAACGAATAATGATGCAAAAATATCTTTTATCCTTACTATGGGATACTGCACAGTCTTAATTTTGGATTATTTGTAGCTTTAACATTTCCACTGATATGTAGGACCCTGAATTAACTTTTGTCAGCAATAGCACTGTGGGTGGGTGTAACAATTCATTTATTTTGGACAACACCCAGTATTTTCCAGGTTACTGAGCTCACTTTCTATTTTAGGTACTAAAGCATAAGGTCCTGTCCTAGCCTAAATGAACTTCAGGTTGACATTTGATTCAAGTTCAGTTTTTGCCTTTATGTCTTTTAGTTTTCCTCTTTTAGGCCTCTGCTGATAAACATGACAACTTCTCAACTGTAGCAGGTTTGTTAGTGTGCTTATCTGCCCTTTCAAGTTTCATAACAGAATACAGTTCTGCCCAAGTCACTTTATCTAGCGTGTACCACACAGTACTATTTCCCATATCACATGCATGCAGAAATTCTACAACCGTACATGGGGCTTCATACTTCACTGACATGTTTTACTAAGTGTGATACATGTTTTTGGCTCTGTACATCTTTAGCAACATTTCAGATTCAAATAATTCATTCTATTATTTCTTGGAAATAATTGATAATACAACTCCTATATCCAATAGATTAACAAAAAACTGTCTGTAATGATATAATGAATAAAGTTAATGTGCATACAGAGGGACTTTTCAGAGATCCAGTGCAGAGATAAGAATGAAGTCTTCATGGATGATACATAATTGCAAAACATTGCATGTATGACATATTAAGTGAAAACCAGCCTCCTGAGTTGCACGGATTAAAGCAATAACTCATTTCAACGTTACATTATGCACACCAAACTTTCATCTAGAATACCAAAAAAGCTCAAGTCTATGCAGATTGAACAGCCTTTGAATGCAGATGAACGGTAGCATCTCCAGCCATTATAGCAAACAGTAGCAACCAAACTGCCACCAGCAGTAGTGGCAGTGCCCCAGATACACCAAGAGCACAATTCAAGGCCACGAATCTTGCCAGGCCTAGCTAGGCAGGAGCAAATGGACTGAAGCAGTGTGGATATCAAAACATTAGACCTGATGTAAGAACTGTGTAAGGACATGAAAGTGTATGATGAAAGGGAATATCCTATCCCACCCCAAATCCTAGTTACTGCAGCAGGTTGCATAGTAGGAAATTACAAATTCCACCAACAATCAGGGGATGACATATGGATATTGCCGACATTTTCCACTAGGATATTTCATCAGTTCCTAGCATGCCTAATGTAACATGCCATCACCTCTTTCCACATGCCCTATTATGAATACATTTTTGATAATTTAATGCAGAAGTTTCAGGCAGTGAGCTGCTAGCAAACCTCAGTCTGTTATCCTGAGTTTGGTTTGCCCAGGCTCCATGCTGTTATCACTCTAATTGAGATACACAAACACATATACACACACACACACACACACACACACACACACACACACATATATATATATATATATATATATATATATAGAGTCTATATCAGAAGAGTGAAACTCCAAAAGAGCGAACGCCCTTTAATCGATCACTAATACTCAAAACTACACAAAATCGAAGGTACGGAACAGCAATTTTTTTCCCAGGGGAAAAAAATGCTGTGCCGTTGTCAGGACTTTGCCATTTCCTCCACTGTGGTGCAATCCTGGAGTTGTTATATTTAAGTAAGGGGGTGTGGGAGGCACAGCCCCCAGCTTTATTTTGTGTTTGGTACGTTCGATATTGTGTGGTTTTGGGTATTACAGTTCGATTAAAGAGCGTTCGCTCTTTTGGAGTTTCGATCTTCTAATATAGACCCTATACACACACACACACACACACACACACACACACACACACACACAAATATATATATATATATATATATATATATATATATATATATATACATAATTGATTCCATCGTCTGGTCACATTCCCAGGAATAACAGGTGTTATAGATACCATGCATCATACCAAATGGTTAGAGATTGGTCTTACCCATCCCTTGGTCAATAATTATAAATTATCCCTAATGAGAATAACTGGGATCATGCCATAGATAATTTAAGGGGACGCATGCATGGGATAAAATATCTAAGAGCTGCCACTGTCTATTAGTACTACAGAAGACAGTCCTGTGATACGTTTTCTGTCTCCCATCCATAGATCCAAGTTGCACTTGAATGTGGACAGGGATGAACTTTATTTTATATGGATGGGGAGTCTGTTCCAGACAACATCATAGAACAGGACTGGTGCTCACCTGAAGATGTACATCAGGTATTTGGTTGACTCTGGAAGATCACGGTACTACATTCCCTAACATGGTGTGATGTGTCTTTGTCTCCTATTGCATACTACACACCCTGACCTTGCAAATCCTGGCCACCAACTCAGTACCTTCAGGGCTACAAGCACAAGCAGGCCAGTGGGAGCATGAAGTAGAGTTACCATCACACAGATAATATGACCACCTTTAGTGACAAACACATATGCCCAAGAGAAGCACAGCCCCATTTTGTAGTATTGCTGTTGTAAAATAAGTTAATGGTTTGCAACAGAAATGTGTATCGTATAATGTTGTGTGTACCCAGTCCACAAGAGATAAACAGCATGTATATAAATACGGATGCACAAAAGCTCAAAATGGCCATGTTATCCAAATGCCAAAAGAGTATATTACATGTCATTTAGGAGTTTTGAGGTAACCCTGAAACCCACATATCAGGTACAACCATTCACCAAAAGGCATCCCTGTCATACATGGAAACACAGCAACATCCATCTTATATGCCCATATGAAGAGTAGCTTGATAAAATAACATCTCTCTCAGAAATAAGACAACTGAGTGGGCATTGTATACTCACAGCGGGAGATTACCTGTGGAACTAGTGCCACTAGTGTGCAGCAGATGGGGGTTGGTCTGCTGTCCATAGGATGCTGATATACAGATTGATTTCTCTGGTGACACTGATGCTATCATGGGCTCAGATGGCTTGGCACCATTCTGGCTGCTGCAATACTTGATACTATATCAGATGCACTGCAACATTATTACTGCACATTTCACGTATGTTACTTGACAGTCCATGCACCTGTTGATATGAGCATGTGATATTTACATTGCGTCACAGAGCTATTAGATGACGTCTGACTGCAGCTGCAGGAATACACAAGTCACACTGCTCAGACCGCTGATAGATGCCATGAAGCAGCCTGCCCCACTTATTTTCATTACCCTGTTGTGCCAATGTAAGGAAACATGTCAGCATTCAGAGTGCTACAGACAGTAATGTTAACAGCACCAAGGCTGGTTACAGCATCACAGAGTTGTCATGGTATGGCAACAAAAGATGGCAGATTATATGGCAACAATGAAGATACTTCATCATCCTTGTACATCATAGGCACTAAAGATTTGGAATCCACAGAAGCAAATATCAGGTTGCCATCTGCAGTGTGCTCACCCCCCCCCCCCCATCTGGAATACTGTTTGTTGTTTCAGGTGTATATCCACAGCCACTACTGCAGATATTTGCAGAGCGTGCTTGAAATGTGCAAGGTTGGTAAATTCCAATAGTAACCCAACCATAACAGCAGAAGCTGCCCATGCCCAACAATGATATTACAGGCACCATTATTGTCATGGGCAAGTCTAAGCTATGTAGCAGGCTGCCTAGTAATATTTCCCATCCTCCAGGGAAGTACACATGGAGTATAATCAGTTATGTAAATTACAAGCATATCATACATGCAACTGGCAGCCTCTGCATCAAACTGTGCATGCTCTGCCATGTTCATGCAGTTTTTCACATTGCTACAGATGATGCCTACACACAGACATAGACACAGACTCACAAACACACATTCACACCTTCACATACATACCCAAACACATATAAATGCACACACAGTAATAGAAACTGATGCATGTGGTACCCATAATCAGTGCAATGTACTTATCCTCTACTTCCTGACATTATGTGTATAGGTAACATATATGCAGCATGAGATCAGATGACTCAGCACCACTCTGGTTATTGCAATATGTGTGCTCCACTGTGCATGGCACAGTGCAAACACTGTTGGTATGGAACCTTTGTAGTCAGGGGCACACAAAGTGAGAAAGATGGTTAACCAGTTGTGAAACTGCTAGGTTCCTTAAAAATACCATGCTTCTGTGTCCCATTTTGAATGCCAGAAATGGGCAGCTCAAGCGCTCAGCTGATCAGCAGTTGCTCATAAGGTTCAAGGTGAATGCACTTCAAACTCCAGATCTTCTGAATCCTCCTACAGTTGCTTCCTAGACCAAGATGTCTTGCTCCTTACATTTTACCTGGTCCATTTTATCCCTAATTTTATATGTCCTTCCACAGCAATACTGCCTGCCACCACCAGTAAATGCCTTTAATAGTATTATTCCTTATTGTCACTTCTGCCTATAATAACTGCTTTATGCATGCTCATAGTATTCAGGGTATGTCTTTCTCTAAAAAGTTAACCTATTTTATACCAGTCATTAAGATGACAATATAAGCCTGCCCACAGAAGGGTTACCACATACACCTATATAACATTCATATTAGCATCTAAGCTTCCTATTCATCCATATCACCAATCAGAGGGCTGTCCCCACTGTATACTGTTTTGAAATGTTGTTGCTTGCAGATGTACTAGTGCCACTATTATATATTATATGTAAATACTGCTCAGTATTTATTGAGTGTAAAAGTAGCAGACTCCAAATTCAGCTCCAGACAAGTGACAAGTGGAGTACCTCAGGGTTCAGTTCTGGGACTGCTCTTTTTTGGCATCTACTTCTCTGAAGTACATGCCAACAATAAGGGACTCTGGCTAACAGAGTTCGCAGATGACTGCAAACTGGGAGCCATTATTGAATCCCCAAATTATGTGGATACTCTACAAAAGGGCCTTACAGAAACAGATGTTTGGTGCCAGAGCCATGGGCTCAAGCTCAATGCCAAGAAATGTATAGTTATCCCCTTTGGGAAAAAAACATGTACTTGTGAATTACCACATAAGTGGCAGTACACTAAACACTGAAAGTGTGATAAGAAACTTAGGGACACAGGTGGACAGTGGTCTCAGATTCGATAACCACATTGGCACAACAGTCAGGAAATCCTTCTATGTGGTACATATCATTGCTAAGGACTTTTCATCCAGAAAAAAGGAGGTCATTGTTCCACTGTACTCATCCCTCATTAGACCCATTATAGAATACAACGCCCCGTTTGGTATGTACCTCTCAAGACATCTGCAACAACTGGAAAGGCCACAGAAATACCTCACTAAAAGAATCACAGGCCTAAAGCAGATGCCCTACGCTGACCGCCTTAAAAAACTCCAGCTATACTCTGTCGCATATCGTCTACTCAGAGGTGATCTCTGCTTAACATACAAGGCCATGTCAAACCCAGAGCTGTTGGACATGCTACACTTAAATAAATCCCAATCCCTCAGAGCCACACGCTCCAGGGATCTAAACCTTGTTATCACAATAAACAAAACATGCTGGAGGGATAGGTTTCTGACCCAGAGACTCCCCAGACTCTGGAATAGACTGCCCATACATGTCAAGCAGAGTGCCTCTTTGGCCCTCTTCAAAAGGAACCTTAACGATTGGATGAGAGAAAGGAAATTTACCCCGAGGATTACGTCAGTCGCCCTGCTAGACAGGGATCCAGGGAAGTAAATAATGTGGGAAGAAAGAGCCAGGGAATTGTTATGGCTAGGCTTGTATAGGCCCTAGGGCCGATAGCCTAGTACCAAGCTATGAACCTATGAACCTAAGTACATGTGCATGCAAAAGGATTCATATGCAGTTTGTAACTGCATAAGTTGTTTTATCTCTACACATGATCCTGCACAATATTTAAAATACAACAGAGTAGCCTAGTATGAGCATAGGTGGTGCACATGATGTAGCTGTTCTCTGAACATGCAAATGTATGTAACAATCCATGTTAGTGCCCTAACCATGTATATATGCAAAGATGATGCACTATTGACATGGCACATGCTATTACCTATCTGTGTAGTGCAACTGAGTATGTTACTACTAATTATCCTTACAAAGGTAATGAGCAAGATAGCCCTAACTCATGACCCAATACTATGTGTTTATGTTGTCATACTCTGCTTGCAACAGTGCAAGAGGCTGCAGCAGCCAATAAGAGGAAAGTAGCATGGACTCCTATGTGTCCATGGCATGGGTACTATCTCATTTAAAAAAAATTAAACATGCTGATAAAGTGCTGCAACAAAGGCAGGATAGAGCAACAGACAAGCATACCCTTTATCCTAATGTATGCTCCAACATAAGGGAAAGGTAAAAGACTCAGTTGTCTGTAGGGCATCTCTTGCATTACAATGGGCATTTCTTTGATAAAAAAAAGTCTTTAGATGAATGTCAGTCTACTGCAGGCATTGAGTAAGCCAACAGGGGTATTCTTACTCCTGACAAACAGGGACCTGTACTGGCATAAGAGACAGACCTCACAATAACTCAACTAGGATGGCTAATTCACTTCTTTGCGGTAAAGGAGTGATATCCAGTACAAACATTCCATCACCATATGTCCATATATTTTATGGATGTGTACACCACGTAGCACCCAAAATTATGATCTGTTATACTACACAGAGTTCAACAGAGGATTAAGCTATGAGCTGAAAACAAGCTTTAGCCTGTCATGGGTCCCTCGTCTAGGGTCACACCTGAAACTGGTCACTTGTTCCTGAATGGCTTATCCAGGTAACATATTAAAAGGTACACTAATTGAAGCTCTAGCACCTGTAGGAGATAGCATTAAGAAGATGGTCATAATTATTCTGGGAAGGGTGGACCCAATAGCGGTTCTTTGAACTTTATGACCATGTCTGGGCTAGTGGTAGCTCCATTTACTGAGAATAGCATGGGTGATGGCACTCATATGTAACTCCATTCAGAAGGCAGCCATGGAGGTCACAACTGCAACAATTCTTGGACTTGGGCTGTCCCTCAGGGAAACCATAGGTTGACCAACTCCCTGACATCTGACTTTTGCCTTAAATAGAATGAGTGGTCTGATTAGATTCTTGCCATGTTTGGAGAACAAACTGGCACTAGGAATATCTTTCTGCCTGGAAAATGAATGAGTCAGGCTAACAACCAGTGGAGGAACAAATGGATGCTGGAAAGAGAACCACTGAACAGTCACATAAGGCAGTACAATAATTCATCTACTGTTCTTGGCTATGTGGTAGTTGTCCATGTCACAATCCATTGGCACAATGAATAGGATTTAAGGGTACCATCCCTAGCTTAATGCTGCTTTGGCTCTGCCTAATGTATACATCAGTTTTCCATAATAATCTGCATGTGACTTAAGAATGAAATCTCTTACTTTTCCTCATCTTGGCTGTAACTACTGTGCATGTTACAAACCTAAGGTTTTCTGTTGTGTCAGGTATGGGTAGATTGCTTTGACTGCCCTATGTGTGTGGTTTTTTTGTATGATTTTGTACGTGTGTTTGCTGGTTGTGCTTGATCTGATATCTGCATGTGTCCCATACTCTGGGATGTAACTTTTTGTCTTTCATTGCCCCAATCCAAGCTAGGGGCATAACAGTGCTGACATGCAATGATGGTGAAGTCTAACTATCTTAATTTTCACATGGCCACATCTTCTTGTATTTCATTTTTGCTGCTGAAAGTGTGCTGTCTTAAGCATCTTCTTGTACCGTACATGAAACATGCTGGTCAACATTTTTCACTCTGTTATACCTCACCACTGGGCATGTTACATCACATACAATGTACACACAACATACACTGTGTAAAGCATGCCATGTGTCTCTTGCCTCTGTGCCATGTCTTCCGTGAGGCACTTCATCTGTACTCCAGCTACATACTTTCTATTGCTGCCTGCTGGGTGTAGATGAGTGTGTGTGTGTGTGTGTGTGTGTGTGTGTGTGTGTGTGTGTGTGTGTGTGTGTGTGTGTGTGTGTGTGTGTGTGTGTGTGTGTGTACATGAGTACATGCAGAAATAATATGCTGCTCATTTGCATGGTAAACAACAGGCATTTTGATTCCAGTATTCATATACATAAATGGGCATGTGGTTCACCTCCTCTCTCAGAGATGTCTGATACTTCAAAGTCTTGTATGTCATCTAGATTTCTGTCCCCTTCTCAAGCATCAGTGTTCCCTGTCTTTCAGTGTTATGTCTGGAGTATAGCATTGTATTAGGGTACTTTGCCTGTCTGGTGGTGCTGAGTTATTTTGCTGGTTTGGTTGTTTTGCACATTGTATATCTGATCCTTGCTAGACAGCAATGTCATTTCACTGTGCTAATGTCATTCAGACTGCCAGGAAGAAGACTACCAGGAACAGCAGCAAGAGGCACAAAGCAAGAACCCATCACAACTGTGTCCACAGGACTGGTACGTCCGGGGTGCTACCTATAACAACACATCCTGGTAACTTGAAGATGTGGGAGCCTGTATCCATGATATGGCATCAGAGGTGTACACCATGCCTAATGCTCTAGGGAAGCTGCAGTGAACTATCACCAGTGCCATAACTAAGATCCAAATAGGCTGTCTTTTGAATTAGATGCCACCATCACATCACTGAGCGATATAGATATAGATATAGATATAGATATAGATATAGATATAGATATAGATATAGATATAGATATAGATATAGATATAGATACAGACATAGAGATAGATACAGATATCAACTCCACTGCAAATACTTGGAGTAGAGACAGAAAGACAAAGTGCTAAAAACACAGCAATCAGCTTCTCACTCTTTTCTGCATGTAACTACCATTACAAGACATTGGTGATCTACTAGTAACAACATTTTGAGCATCAATCAACGGGTCGGCAAAAAGTAGTAAGTTTTCTGGCAATGTATCACTATTAATAGCAAAACATCTAAAAGCCAGAAACCATAAAAACAACTCAAGCCTATAAACTGCTACTACAGTAATTCATATCAGTGATACCAAATATAATTCTGGAAGAGTCCCATACGCCATCTACGTTCTCAACAATACATGAAGATTTCCTTACTAATCTACAGGGTATAATATTGATGAAATACAGTACTTATGGAGGATTTTAACTATATAACACTGATTGGATTAACCATTCAAAGTAAAAAAATATGCCTAAATAGTAATTGAGTATGTTAGTCAAAATAGTTTGATATAAACAGTATGAAATCCAGCTAAGGAAGGCAAATATCCTGGACACTTTTTCTTCTTCAACATAGAGCAAGATCCCAGCTTGTTTAATTTAAGAACAAAATCATACACAGTCATAAGCAAATTATTCATTCTTGGGTTATACAGAGTCCTCATGTTTAGCATAGCCACTGTGAGACATTTTTATTTAAGAAAATGTTTCCAGTTTCTTCTCACTAACTTTCCACCTTGGTATGAGCAGCAAATGATTTTTGCCACACACACTGCACCATAAGTTCTGCTTGCTGTGGAACTGCTCTAGCACATTCTGTAATACTGCCCTTTGAGCATAGTAATAATTTTATCTAAAATTGTTTTCCTTCAGTGAACTCAGATTTTTAGGCTGAAATAAAAATGTATGGAAGTAGAGGTATGAAGTACATTCTTTAATCTGCAGAACAATAAACAATGAGATAGGAAAAAACTTATGCATAATAAACAGAGTGGTCCTATATTCCAGCAAACTTAAGTGTATGTCTATTTAATAATGATCACTAGTACTATATGTTTTCTATGTGAATTTTTTTACAGTTTGAGCTGTTTTGTCAAACTGGACATTTCAGAGAAGGTAGTTATGACTAAGTGCACCTACAATAATAATCTCCTAAATACTTCAGTGCCATGGAACTTTCTATAATAATACCATACTAAGAATACTGTATTCTTGCGAACATTTCTTTCATCCGCTGACTAGGTAATGCTACATACTCTGACATTAGACCTTGCACAAAAGATAGGGTAGCCTTGGTTCTCTTCTTCCCAAATTCGCATTGCCAAATGCAAAAAAAGAGATTGCATAAAGATCACTCTGATGACACTGCTGAAATTTAATCTTCATTTCAGTCACAGGCAACTGTAGAATTATCCAGTTTACTTCCCTAACAAGTATAAAATCTTATCAGTCTGGAAAATAAAAGCAGCTTAGAATATCCCATTTTGCATCACATTATAAGTATTTCACAGATAACTCATACTTCTGTTGTCTCAAAAACATACTCTGCAAACTTTGTTGTGCTTTGTGCAATGACTTCTTGAATACGGTTCATGATTCATTTCAACCAACATTTTCCATCAATATATTTGTGAACATTTTCACAACATTATACTGTATACAGTACACCAGATGTATGCTTTAAATGTCATGTGGAGATATGGGCATTCATTTACAACTTCTTAAAATGAAGATACATGCTAACTTTATATGACAAAAATCAAAGCTTTAGCAGATCTACAAAATAAATTTTTAGATTAATTCAATTTTAATTGCTGGGATTTAATAAACTCTGTGTAGGTTTCACACAAAGCCTACACGGAGTTTACTTGTTTGCATGGTGAGCAGTAGAGCTAATAACATATTCATACCACACACCACATTTAAACGTAAACAAGTGCATTTTCGTGGCTGGCAACAGTGTTGCTGGCCAGGAAACCATGTAAAGCAACACAAATAGCAGCAAACATATAGATCTGTTTACCTACAGGCAAACTAGATCTGTGGGATTTTCACAATGATTGCCAGGGTTAATAATATAGCAATGTATATGGTCCAAATACATTACAGGACAGTGTATACTGTGCAGTATTGTAGAATGCCATTTCAGGCATTCTGACCAAACGTTGTATAAATGAGCTGTAATGGTATATAGACTGCCATTTAAAATAAACAAACAGGAAAAGTGTGTGTATTGAATAGGGACACACAGATGAATTGCAGGAATTAACTCAGAGAAAGAGAACTGGTGAAACATCATAATGTGCAGCAGATGAGGGCATGTAAGTGGAAGACAGTTCTAGCAGGAACACTTATCACGTATCGACTTGGTACAGTACGGACTGCACAGTGAAAATATATATTATGTGACTGTCAGACAAGGTGACATAACAATGGAGAAGATGTCTTTGTCTATAAACATCCTGACATGAGCAATGGAGAGAACATCTATCAGGGATGTTATATACAATTGGGATCGGGTACATATTGTGAAGCTGTGCAAACTGATTTGTCTGAATATGACTGTAATGTCATCAGAGGTCTCCAAGAAGTGAAATAAATGCAAAGGTTTTTAGTCAGTGTACTAATTAGATAGACAGAGGTTCTGTTCTTACTGCAGTCAACTGGTATGTGTGTGTGTGTATGCGTGTGTTTGTGTGTGTGTGTGTGTGTGTGTGTGTGTGTGTGTGTGTGTGTGTGTGTGTGTGAGTGTGTGTGTGTCTATCAAGTCAGAAGAGCATAGTGTGTATCCTGCAATTACCACTCCAGTCCCATGGATTGCCAATATTTTGACACTTGAACATGCTTACACATCCATTTTATGCAGGCCCCCCAACATTTTCTCTACAACATCCACTGCTGATATCATCCACTATAAGTTGTTGTGCAGCCTTGTAAAAGTCACACTTGTGCCATTGAGGTTGCATAAAATGCTACATTCTCTAGTCTGTGTCCTTATTTAGGGAGGAGTTCTAATCTTACTGCAGTCAACTGGGGTGTGTGTGTATGTTTGTGCACTTG
The DNA here is from genome assembly GCF_019279795.1 of Protopterus annectens. Lineage (NCBI taxonomy): Eukaryota > Metazoa > Chordata > Ceratodontiformes > Protopteridae > Protopterus > Protopterus annectens. Next base: position 856,360,263 of record NC_056737.1, on the reverse strand, counting down.
CTTGACATTAAAGAGATCATTTTACAGCAGCATGTGAGACACTGCTATTACCCTGTTCTCCTCAATAGGCAATGCTGATGTCATCACCTATAAACTGACTGCCTGATGCTCTCCAAGTCAGGCTTGCACTGTGATGCTTGCCTTAAATACAAAGTTTTCTAATCAGTGTACTTAGATAGATGTTCTGTTCTTAGTGCAGTTAACTGGTGTGTGTGTGTGTGTGTGTGTGTGTGTGTGTGTGTGTGTGTGTGTGTGTGTGTGTGTGTGTGTGTGTGTGTGTGTGTGTATATATATATATATATATATATATATATATATATAAACCCAAGACCAAAACTGGTTGCAACCTCTACAGCTTCAACCCTGCTTTATCTTGGAGCAAACTCCCCTTAGAAATTAGATCCATCGAACACCCTAAAAAAATTGAAACAGCCTCTAGAGAATACCTAAAAATTCACTGGACTTGCCACTCTACCCATCCTCCTTAACTACTTTCACATTCATCAAATACTCTTATTACCTCCTCCCATCTCACCTATACATTTAGTCCAGCATACTCTCACTAGCCGCCTTTCTTTGTGCATTTATCTAAACTTCCAATCTTATATCATCCTTTTAACCTCTATATTTGGCATCACTCTGCCTCTCAACTCCTCATTCATTTTTCTTTCTCTTCTATAGAACCAATATATGCCAAAATGACAACAAATAAGTTTTGTAAAATTGTTGTTTATCAATAATGTATTGTTTTTCTTTGTACTGGCATTATGTTTACTCTTGTCACAACCTCCCTACCAGCTACTTGTGTAAATCTAAACTCACATTGCCCATATTCATTGTATAATTATGATTACTTATTATCTACTTCTTTTTATAAATATTCATTGTATAATTATGATTGCTTATTATCTACTTCTTTTTATAAAAATTGTATTTCACTGTGGACCTTTTCTCCCCGGGTCTCTGCTGAAAATGGGCCACTCAGCTCAGTTGGACTAACCTGGTAAACAAATGTAAAATAAATAAATGTGCATAGGATGAAGGTTTTATCCCCTTAGGTGGTGTGTGAGTGTGCTGTGCATTGCCTCTTAGCCAATGTGATGCCATATTGAGCACACCTATGTCTCCCTACACGCATAGCAGCTGCTGGTTCCCCCTCTGATTCCTCACTTGTGTGTGGCTGTGGTGACCTTGCCATTGGTGGTGGGATGTGTATCCCTTCCCTTTGTTAATCCTGCTGAAGCTGTTTTCTTAGGATGATGTTGTGAAGCATGGCACAGACAGTGAATATTTCAGTACATGTACGGGGATTGTACTGCAGGGCTCCCCTGGATGTATCTGGGCATGGGAAACGCGACTTCAGCAGCCCAGACACATCCTCTGTGATATTTCTGGTTTGAGAATGAGCCTCATTACGGTGTTCTTCAGCGGGTGTCTGTGCATTTCTGATGGGCATCATCAACCATGGTTCCAGTGCATAACCTGCATTCCCCAGTAAAATTACCTGTAGGATATCACCCCTAGTGAGCAACTGATACAGTTGGGAGGTGTGCTAGATATGTGAGTCGTGGTAACTGCCTGGGTTGAAAATACACACATTCAAGATGATTCCCTTAGCATTACACATCATTTGGCAGTTAATAGAGTGGAAGCCCTTTCTGTTTATGCAGACCCTTCCTTGTTCCCTGGGAGGTGTCTTGATTTCTATGTACAATCTATGGCACCCAGTACTTCAGGCTAGTGTGCTATAGGGTAGAACTCCTGCATATTTGTGGCCCTGTCCTCAAGAGTGCAGGAAAAATATATGTGGTCACTGGCATGTTGGAGCATAGCATTCAAGAATTGATGGAGGATCCTGGATGCAGATGTTTGTCACACCCCAAGCATGTCCCCTGTTGGTCTGCAAAAGGTTTCTGTGTCTAAAATTCTAAGTACTACACATAACTTTGTCTCCACTGATATTGGTTCCCCTCGATTCACCCTGGGTCTGAGTTGAGGATGACAGAGGTTGCAGAGTTCCTATAATGTGTCTCTATCCACCATGTAGCTCTCTACAATTTCCATCTCATGGAGATTGTGATAAGTTAACCAGGATCTGAAAACTCTTCTCCTTCTTGGCCTTGGTCTCTTAGCAGCAACAGCAACATAGACTTCAACCTGTTGCATATACACATGCAGCCCCTAACATTATTTCTGTGTAGACTTCTTTCCGTGGCTGTATTCAAATATGTTTTGAAATTCACAGGGAAAACCTACACTGAGTCTACCCAATGGCTTTATAGTTTGAGTAGCTCCTCCATCTTGGATTGGTTGATTAGCATACAATTCAGCTGCTTATGTTGTAATTAGCATGCCATGGTGTTTACCATGGTTGCACAGCTCTACACACCATATAAAGCCGCTTACTGAATACAAACCAGTGTGCTACCGTGTGTGCATCAAGAGGTCTTAGCTGACCATGTAGGGGTTATTGAATCTGCCCAATAATCTTTATTTTGATTACTATTATTATATTATAGTAAGCTACTTGTAACAGCTATAGTTAAATTTTGGGCATTATGTAAACCACAATATTTGAAAAAAATAGCTGTAATTAATGATAGCAGTATATGGTTTGCTTCTTAAAAGTTATTGACATATTACACGCTGCATCATTAAATAAATGGACTGCATTATTTGGAAATATTTTTGACTAACAGGCTAACATCAACCTAAAATTAGAATGGTTATAAATTTGTCTGGCTCTGGCCAAGCCATGATGATACAAAAGCTATAGCCAGAATAAAGTACAAGCTATTTTAGAGGGAAGGCATACTTCTGGCCCTGATCTAGATGATTAGTTTTCTAAGAAGAAAAAAAAAACTTTGCATTGAAATCACATATGAATCAGTGGTACTGGTAAAGTAAAAAGGAAGTTGGAAAGGACAAAATATTTTAATGATTCTGGAAGTGAAACATGTCACTAGGAGGTAAGAATGTTAATACAAAGCTGGGGATGGTCAAGCAAATAGAGAGCTGACCCAGCATCTTCTAGGGGAATTGTGGTGGGTGCCACCAAAGTTGCAGCAAAAATAAGGTCAGAAATGGAATGACTGATTATACAGCCAACAATAGCTCTTTCTGAAAAAGAAGAAGAATGTACATGAACCAAATGGTCTGGTAAAAAGAGTTTTAACAGATGGTTAGCCAGCTGCAAAGAGAAGAAGGCAGAAAAACATCAGGATTGTGAGCCTGCCAGAAAATTGAGAGGGAGGCTGGAACTTTGCCAGCAACTTGAGTTGAGATTAAGCAGTTTTGCAGGGAAGCCAAAAAAGCTTAATACTCCATAGCTGCAGAATTGATACTGGTTAGCAGAGTTACAATGTGTGGAGAAGGTGGTTGCAAGGAATAACAAAAGAGGTGATAATGGGAAATTTTGTTAAGGGAAATGTGGAGAAAAAGGTATTGAGAGATTATATTAGGGTAATATGGAAGGAGAATCATGAGTAAATATGGGTATTTGAAGAGAGAAAATGAGGTTAAAGTGAGGGAGGAGGAGAGAGAGTTAAGCAAACGTCATAAGTAGTTGGCCAGGCATGGAGCAAAGTGGAAGAGATGAGAAGGCAAGAATGCAAGAGCTGGTGGAGTAGATCAAGGCAGAGACACTGAGAAATGTAGTAACAAAGCTGAATCTAAAATGGATCTCTACTGAGTGAAGGGATATATAGGAGTGACAGAAAAAGGAATCTTCAAGAGTATGGAGTATTGGTAGAAGGGGAAAGTAAGAGTGGTTGTGGAAATAAGGATATTGAATATTTTTTCAGGATATTACAAGGATACAAGGAAGAATGGTGACAAGGATGATACAACAGGGACTAAGAGGGATTGTTTCTGAATACAGAATAGTGTAGATGAAGAGCAGAAGCGGAAACTAGATGAAGAAATAATGGAGAAGGAGGTAAAACATACTAATGAATGTCTAAAGGGAGAAACAGTAAACTAGTATTACTGGTTTCACACAGATTTTTAAAGCTGACAAAAGAAAATATAGGTAAAGTATTGAAATATGTATTTGAGGAGGTTTTTAGAGATGAAGAGTTTGCTGGCATTTATAGGAAAATTATCAGTACTGATATTGTCAGAAAGGGTTAGGTGAAGAGACATCCCAGGGAATTATACACTGATTTCATTAATAAATGCAGACTTAAAAATGCTTGTGACAAGTACATTGTAATGAGTATTTGTTGTAAATGAAAAGGTTCAAGAGGATTTCCAAAAAGCATTTCAACAGATTACTGGAGAGTGGTTTTAGCTTACAAGAATGAGTTGGAGTGTAGGTAAATGGTAAGCAGTGAAATCGATCTTATGGATTCAAGGAAGATTTTTCATACTGATGAGTATGGCGCTTTGCATATGATATTGTAAGAAATGAAGTTCAAGGAAATGTATTTATTTAATTTTATTTTATTTAAGTTTTGTTTACTGGGGTAAAGTACTCATCAAAGTGTAACCAGCCTGGGTTACAATCAAAGTATTAGCTTTAATAAATGGCAAGTAAACAATGTCTTCAGTTAAAACACAATAAAAATGACCATGCATACAACAAATATATTGTGTACATAATTACAAGAATTAGGTACAAACAGTTAAGTATAGAGAACTAACATTAGGTTCAGTCTAGGGTACAGCTAATAGCAATGCAGGCCTTATATGCCAAGACTACAATTAAGGTAGCAGTAAATAGCGGTGTGATCCAGAAAGTTAAGTCTGGGCATGGGAACCAAGTACGCTAATGAAGTCCTTATTTATTTTTGATGGTAAGAGACATTTTAGCAATAATTAAAATGGCACTGAAGCACATATGTGTGAAGAAGGAAGATGGAATTGTATGCAGCTTGTTCGCAGATGTCTGTTTACTATCACTGAGGGGCATGATGAAAGGGGTGCTGGTGGTACTGGAAAACTGTAAATGTCTTGCATAGCAAGATAAAAAGTTGGGGACAGTACCTTTGATGGCACAAACAGAGTGAGCAACCTCTCATAATAAAGGCTGACAATTCCAGGTACCTGGACAATAGACTGACTGATACTGTTAAATAGATGATTAAGGAGTACAGTGAGGTATATAAATGAAAAGTAGGCAGGTAGTTAGAAGGGAAGACTGAGAGCTCAATCCTTCTAATGTAAAATGGCATTTAATGTAAAATTGGGTGGCACAGTGGTGCAGCGTTGTGTGGTCACCTCCCACCAAGAGGTTCTCCGGTTCGATTCTCGGCTGGGTGCCTTCTGTGTGGAGTCTGTATGTCCTCCCTGCATCCATGTGGATTTCCTCTGGATGCTCTGGTTTACTCCCACGTTACAAAGACATGCGTCTGGAGTGTTTCTCCCCTGAGCCTCCATTGAAAATTGACATTGTTCCAAGTCAGACTTTCCCGGTAAACAAATATTAAATAAATAAATAAAAAGTAAGGTATGTCAGATTAACAATACATCCACAGTTTTTTTTTTTTTGTTTGTTTGTTTGGTGAGGAAGCTGAGAATTAAGATAGTTGAAAGCATAATAATGTGGATGCAGAAGACCTGTAGTAAGTTAACTACAGAGAAAGAAGAGCAGGAATAGGTGAAGATAAATTATGAGTAGTGGGAGGGAGATTGTGAGTCCCTCACTTTGTGGTCATAACAATATTCAAGCAAGAGGGGAAGAAGAAATTGCATATGAAGGTGGTTTACATGGTGTGGGAAGATAGGTTAATGGGAGGACTCCAGAAGGATATGTAATAAAAGTAGCATAGTCAAATGTAACTACAGGAGTTTAGTGTTCATTGGTTTAAGGGGAACAGGAGGAAAAGTTGTGGTGTTGGAGAATAAAACAGTGCAAACTGAGGAAAAAGAGTTCAAGAGTCAGGTTTGGTTTGATGAAGCAATAAGCTGAATGGTAAATGCTTGGCTAGAAGATGACTTGATAAAATAATTCATCAACAAGTAGAGGTTTGCAGAATGGGGAGTGGAAAAGGTACAATCAGGTGAAAGTAGCAGTAACTGTATTAACAGGTGAAAAGAGAAGAAAAGCAATAGCGGAGCTGAAAGGACTGGGATGATACATTATTGCAAATGTTGGGCAATCCTGTATTAGGAAGGTTGATGGCAATACATAGAGATTTAGGAATGTACACGAAACCAAATGATGGTAAAATGTAAAGGATAGTTGTAAGAAAGAGAGGGGTGTTGGGGGGAAAGAAATGTGTAAGAACAGCAAGGAGCTGAACAGGTCAGAGGCAGTATAGTAACCACCAGTGAGACTGATACATAGATGATATACAACACTAGTGAGACCTATGAAGGACAGTTTTCTGTAGCATGATAACTACTGGAGGTGTGAGAGAAAGGGTGCAGCATACTGGTGGAAGCATGACAATATGTAAGGGATGCAGGAAAAGGTGGTAGGATGTTGAGAAGGGACTTGGAGCAGTAAATATGAGATTGGTTGACAGGATTTGCATTAAATCAGGTGAGAAGGAAAGGAGAGATAACAGAAGAAACATTTCCACTGACAGTGATGGTAGGGTAAGTGAAGAGAGTGACTGCATCTGAATGAAGGGGGATGAGGACCTGCAGAAACACTAGCAGTATATATAAAAAAAAATGAAGTTAAAGGATTAGTGGTTGGTAACAGGATTAAAGAGTGGTGGACTAATGAGATGGTCAGTATGAAATGGAGAAAATGAGAGGAAGTTGGAAAATGACCCTAACAGTATAAGACTGCCAGAGCAGTGAGTGAAAACTTAGTAACTTCTAAGGGTTGACTGGTGCATCAGTTTTTTAGCTTATTTTGTAAGAAATGTTTGGTACTTGTGCTGCAAGATGTAAAATGTTTTCCAACAAAAAGTACATAATGAAAAAATAGAACAAGTGATTTTAGAAGTAACATTTTTTATTTCTTAATAATTCTTAAGGAGCTCTTTACTTTGCATGCTAAAAGGTTGAAAGGCTGGATGACAGATCTTAAAAAAGAGGAAGCTTGGCTCAACAGGGAAGTGTGAAGTCTTATTTTAAGATATTAATTCGAATCTAACAATTAAATTGTATTCAGAAGTGCATTTTTTCCACTTCTACTCATATGTAGTTATGATGAGTCACTTCGACTGGCAGAAGTACATAAATATTCTGTGCTTGCAATTACTTCTGTTCATCCCTACATAACTATATATATATATATATATATATATATATATATATATATATATATATATAAAATTATATTAGTGTAACTGTTAGTGATTGCTAATACATATCTGGTAAAATACTTGTAAAGTGGTAAAGTCTGTCTAAAGGAAACTAAGCAGAGCATTTACTACAGAATGCTGATATACTATTCAGAGATTTAAATGTTCAGTAAAATGCACAACCAAAAATGTTACTTTCCTAATATATACTAAACAGGAAAAAAAAAACACATTTTGCATGAGAATCAAACTAAAGGAACTGACAACCAAGGCAAGTACTGCTTACTTAAAAAATGTAAATGACAAAAATGAGGTTGTTTCATAGCCAAAGAAGCATATGCAATAGGATAATAGATACTGCTTATGTCTTCTAACTTATATGTATATCCAGATTTTCTCTGAGTTATTGCACAATGGTACCTCCTATACCTAGGCAACAGATATAGCCAACATACTGGCCGACAGATTCAGTGCCAACTTTACCCCCCCAAGGCCCTATCACAATACCAGAAGAAAGCCTGGTACCCACCATTTTTGTGGCACAGGTAAAAGCTGCACTGTCCAATGCCAAGAATACAGCATCCATGTGGCCTGATAATATATATATAAATATATATATATATATATATATATATATATATATATATATATATATATATATATATATATATATAATCCATGGCTTAATCCTACATGAACTACAAAACAAACTGGCACCAAACCTGTGTGCCCTGTTCAATCACAGCCTTACCTCAGGCTTGGTCCTTAATGAATGGCACAATGCTACAGTCATCCCTCTCCACAAAGGAGGGGGCAACTACAGACCCTGGAAACTACCACCCCATTAGCCTGACCAGTCTGGTATGCAAAGCTATGGAGCATATCATCATGGACCTGCTCAACAAAGATATAGGCAGTCTCCAAACTGTTGACCCCACACAGTTTGGCTTCATCAAGTGGAGATCATGCCTGCTGAACCTGGTTGACTTCTTTGAGGCAGTCAGCAAGGCTGTGGATGAGGATAAGGCAGTGCATACAGCCGACCTCAACCTGGCCAAGGTCTTGGATACCATTCCACACTCAGGTATCATTGATAAACTCACCAAACTAGGTATCAATCCTTATATCACTAGGTGGGTTGCAAATTGGCTCACAGACAGGGACCACAGAGTGAAAGTTGTGGACTCCAAGTCAGACTGTCGAACAGTCACGAGTGGTGTCCCACAGGGCTCGGTCCTGGGCCCTCTCCTGTTTGGCATCTACTTCTAAGAAGTCCAGGCCAAGACAAAGGGACTTTGGCTGATCAGGTTCACTGATGACTGCAAACTAGGAGTCATTATCAACTCCCAAAATGATGCAGATATCCTACAAAAGGGCATCTCTGAGACCAATAACTGGTGTTAGAACCATAGCCTTAAGCTTAACTCCAAAAAATGCACTATCATTCCCTTTGGAAAAAACTCAGCTCCCACAAATTAACATGTCGATGGGAGCCTACTAAATACTGAAGGGGCCATAAGAGATCTGGGTACCCAGGTCGACAGCCATCTCACGTTCAACCACCACGTTGCCACTGTGGTCAGAAAGTCCTTCTACATGGCACATCTTATAACCAAAGGGTTCACATTCAGAAAGAAAGAGGTCATCATCCCTCTCTGTTCATCCCTTATTAGACCAATCATTGAATATAATGCCCCGTTTGGCATGTACCTGACCAGACACCTACAACAGCTGGAGAGGCCACAAAAGTACCTCACAAAAAGGATCCTAGGCTTTAAACACATGTCCTACATGGACATACTCAGTCTCTTATCGTCTACTCCGAAGTGATCTCTGCTTGACTTACAAAGCCATGTCCGACCTAGCCCTACTTGCTACACCTAAAGAAATCTCAAACCCCCCACTCCACATGCTCCAGAGATCACAACCTCACTACCACAATCAACAGAACATGCTGAAGGGACAGGATCATCTCCCAAAGACTGCCCATACTCTGGAATAAGCTTCCCATTTATGTCAAGCAGAGCACTTCACTGGCCTCTTCAAGAGAAACTTGACGAGTGGATGGGTAACAGAATGTTCACCCCAGGGATCAATCCAGTTGCACTACTGGATAGGGGCAATGTGAACTAACATTGTGTGGCACGGTCTCAGGGAACATTTTTTTAGACTAGGCTTGTAAAGGCTCCAGGGCCATTAGCCTAGTACACACCTATGAACCTATGACCCTATAGAGATATGCAATTCCCAAATTTAAGTTATATATGTAATTTGTCATATAAGGCAATTTTACTTTTACGGACAGTTTAAGGTATTCTACTGTCTAGATATGGTACACATACTTGTGAAAGACATTATACTTCTGGATTCAACATAATGATGGAAATTAACTTTTATTTTCAGAGGCCATTGTCTCCTTACTGACTGATATGACTTAAGAACAGGATGAACTTTAGTTATGGCCTGAACTTTAGTTATGGCCTTTCTGGTTAATATGTTAGTTGTTTTATGATTCCATTTTACAAATAGATTAAATGTGCAACCGCATGGCAGAACTTGACCATAAAGACTTTTATTTTAGATGTGCTATGTATGGCATTAAATGATACATAAAACACCTACATACAAAATATTATATGGAGAGTCTTATGTTTAGGGAAGAGCAATAAGGCACTATATCATATAGCATGTTTTAGCCAACATGTTTGTATCACATATTTTAGCCAAAAAAGTTATGTGTTTGCATTTTTAGTTTGTTCTTGGGCCTTAGTCTTTTAGCTTCATTTGCAGTTGTATGAAGATTATGTATTGCTGCAAGATATTAGAAGTGTTTATATATTATACATTATATTGCACTTCTATTTCCATAAGTAGAATTACATGTAAAAGGTAGCTTGTTATATTTTGAACCCAGTCTGTGGCCTCAGACATGAAGATTCATCCCCAGTAGAGACAGAACTGTGATCTACTGCCAGATTTTAACTTCATTTAGTAATTTATTACAGCAATTTTTCATACACTGCATTACTGGTAAATTTCTGGATCATCTGGTGCCAGGGTGTGTGGTGGGATTGCAGTAGTGGCAGTATTGTGAATTCTGCTCCAAGATTTGTGCTTCAGTGTTTTTGTAGCTGTAAATATCTGCTTGAATGTATATTCTAGTGCTTTTCTCTTTACTCTGATATAGGACTAGAGCTCAGCTTGAATTTTCTTCCCAATCGGTTTTAAAAGGCCGTGTCTCTGGCTTCCATCCGTTATGGTAATTTGGCTTCCAGCCCAATGTGTGAGATATAAATGTTTCATCAAAAGGGAAGAAAAAAGCTTTTATTTAAATTCTCCTTAAATATTTAAGTTGCACTTATAGTGACCTGTGTGGTGATACCTTTTTGCACATTTCTGTGTTTTCACCCGTTATGGTAATCTGAATTCCAAAGACCCTCCCTCCCCTCTTTCATTGCTATTGTCTGATGTGTAACCTATTTAAGTACTTTTTCCATCCATTGTTTTCCATATATCTATAATACTAAGTGCCCACTCAGCAAACCAGTATTACTTTTGAGTAAACATGCCTTGTTTCAAATTGTCTCCTGCTCATTTTCCCAGAGCTCCTATCTGCTTGGCAACCTCACCATACACTAAGGGTGTCCTGAGTTAATCTTGCTTCATCCTTGGCAGATATTATATTTATTTTATTGTTTTGCACTTCAGTTAACTGTTTAGAATGCTACTGCTTTATTTTTGCTTTATTTGTTGATATTGCCTTTAAATCATTCTATTGGTCCCTAATACTTGAAATTGCCTTTTCAAGGTAGTTTGTTTTAGTTGTTTTATTGTAGCATGACACTCACAAATAATCGTTTTTTGTGTTTCTATTAGAGATTTTAGCAGTGCCCTGGAGAGACACAAATGCCCAGAAAGTAAATTTTATGTATAAAACTACTCCTAGCACTGAAGCCTGTAACTTAGTGTGGCTAAAACAAAGCCATTTTGTGGAGAAAAGCTTGGAGACTAACTAGACAGCTACTTTGCACATTAAACAGCTCTAATATCAAATCTTAACACAATCTAACCTAGTCTAGCACCAAAGCCTGAAACTATCCAAGTAGCTCTCTGTATAACCCAATCCACAACCTACAGTAGCCTACCTGAATATAGGTCCAGGCAACATGGATGTGCAATTTCCAAATGTCTCCATAGCCAGCTTGGTAGATATGGGCATCCTGGGACAATGTAACAATTGTCAAATGTTCACACATAATCACTGCAGAAGATGCAGGTACACAATTTCCTTGGAGACAAAAATCTCACATACAGACAAGGTGGTCAAGAAGAAACACACTACATGCACCACACATAGTGACCACATGCATAGACCAGCTTACGCTACAGCACTAAAAGCAATCTTCTCAATCCTTAAAGACTTCCAAAGCCTATAAACAGCAAATATCCATCCTCAGCAATCTCTAAAGCACTCGCAAAAAGCAACACCAAACACCACACATTCTACTACACCAAGCAGAGCCCCAATAGCAAAGCCCGTAATGCAAGCCAACACATTACCTAGGACTCTTGTCATAGGGCACTCCATTTTATGGCACACAGATGCCCACTGACCAGACCAAACAAGGAGAAAATAATGGTTAGTTGCTTATCTGGGACCAGGATTAGCCAAGTTAGACATGCACTCAAGTCACTACATCACAGGTACCAGTGTGATTCTATCATGTAGGTGTTAATGACCAGAAATCTACTTCCCTGGACTATATGAAGAGAAATATTGTTGATCTTTCTGAATATGTGCCTCAGGAGAGTATGTGCCTTGTAATGACCAGCATTCTACTTTCACCAAGGATGTTGCTACAGTATGAATAAAAGGCAATTGACTTTAATAGTTAGCTTAGTTTCTGGTGTCTTTCCAGGGGGATTCAATATTTTGACAGCATGGGAGGACATGGTTAGCAAACAACATCACTGTGCAAAGAATGGTCTGCACCTGTCTCCCCAAGGCTCCTGAACATTAGCTAAAATTTTATCCACCCCTTAGAGCCTTTTTTAGAAAATGCCAAATTGACAAAACTACCAACATAACAAATAAAACCCAAAGAAAGTTAAAGGTGTTACTGTTCAATGCTAGGAATCTAAACACTCTGGAGAATATAGATATCTGTGCCATTACTGAGACATGGTTTAAGTCTGCAGAAAGTACTCTGGCAGTGCAAGATTTCAAAGCCTTTCATACATTTAGACTATCAATTGCACAGATAGGGACAGCAGGTGGAGGACTTTCAAGCTATACTAGCAACAAGCATAACTCTAGGTTAGTTAAACAGGACGATGCCCTGGAATTTAGCCGTGTGCAAACCACCATAAACAATGCCCCATTCCATATCTTATCAACCTGTAGGTCAACCTCTATGCCCCTAGAATTCCATAACTCAGACCTAGACCTACTGGAGACACTCACCATTAAACCAAATACTCTATTCGTTGGGAGACTTTAACTACCCCTTTATAGGCCGGGAAATATACACTGCATCATACTCACAGGCACAATGATTCCTGGACTTTATTAGCATAAATACCCTTGACCAGATAGTGAGTACACCCACCAGAAGTTCAAACATCCTGGACCTGGTACTCAAGAAACTGAGAGAGTGCTGCCTCCAAGGTTAAGTTCTCACTGGTGAGATCAGACCACAAAGCTGTCTCTTTCAAAATATAAATCAGCTCAGCATCTCCCAGTAAACCCTGTACCAGTTAGAAACTATTCCAAAGTAAGCTGCATCCTATTAAGAGATAGTTTGTCAAAATTCAATGCCCCTCCAAACCCCAAGATCACAGCAGCCTATGTGGAATTGTTCAGAGACCCTGTACAACCATGTAAATGGCTGTACTGAGGCTTCTATACCTACTAGAAGTAAGAGCAAAACAAATTCTAAAAACAAACCACACTGGTGGAATCCTAACCTTAATAGGTTTTATAACAAAAGGAAAAAAGTCATGGCTAAAAATCAGGAAGAGCAACTCCTATAATGATAGGAGCCCTCTAATTAAACTATACATGAAACTAATAGCTCTAATTAAGTCCAACAAGGCCAATTATGAAGTCAAGATAGCCTAGCAGGCTAAAGATAACCACAATTCCTTCTACAGTTATGTCTGAAAGCTAAAAGGCAGCACACATAAGTGTGCTGAACTGGTGATCAATGGTGCCAAATTCAATGAGCAGACTGACATAGCAAATTTGCTAGCTAAAGAATTCAGTTCAAAATTTTACCCCCCACTCCCCCTCATGTTCCTTCCATGAAATACCTACTAGCTTAAGCCACCCCTAACTATTAACAGGGAGTAGCTCCTGGAAGTACTCAGCAAGGCCAAAAACACATCCTCAATGGGCCACGACAATATCCTGGGATGCCTCCTAAATAGCCTGAAACATGGCTTGTCAGGGCCACTTGAATTGCTTTTCAACCATAAACTCAAAACAGACTTTGTATCACAAGGATGGAGGACTTCAACAGTCATCCCACTTCACAAGGTAGACCATCAACTTACCCTGGAAACTACAGACCTATTAGTCTGACTAGTCTAATATGTAAAGCCATGGAATGAATTGTCATGGGAATGATCAACAAACACATAGACTACCTTAAAAACTGGACTCAATCCAGTTTGGCTTTGTCAAGGGAAGGTCATGCCCACTAAATCTGGTGGACATCTTGGAGAAGGTCACTAAGCCAATGAATGAGGGGGTAGCCTCTGTTCTAGACTCAAATAAAAACTCTAACAGTGCAGGTCTTTCATTTAGAATTCCACCTGCCGTTCTCTTTCCCTATACTTTGATATCAAGTCCAGTCCCCTCTTCCCTATTCTCTGTACCCCTAAATGCAGTCATCTCTATCTGCAGAATCGCTGTTCCCCATTCCCATGTTGTCTTAGTTCTTAAAATGCTTTCTGCTACTTTATGAATATAATATTTTCTCTTTTTTTTAATTTCTCCAAATATTTTGGGTTTCTAATACTATGGCAGGAATAGACCCCATTCCTATGTCAAAGTATGATTAAAGTTCATGAAATTAGTATTGTGTCAATCTTTGATGTCAGCCAGAAGTGCTCTTCACAGCACCCGAAATGTATCTAGCAATGACTATTTCTGAAATTCATACGGAGTTACATGTATTGGTAACATATCTAAATACGATTTTAGATTCGTTTTTTATCATACCCATTGCTCCTGCTATTATTGGGACTGTCTGGGTATCTTTATTCCAAATTGCTCTCATTTCTGCCTGCAAATCCAGATATTTTATGACTTTGTGTCTCTCTGTACGCAAGACACTGTAGTCACTGGGTGTAGCAATTTCAGTGATCAGTGCTACGTTTGTCTTCTTTTCATGGACCACTATATCTGGTTGCCTCCCATCTATCTTTTGAACTATTGGTAATGGCTGATCCCATGTGATGCAGATTTGATCATTTTCTATGATGCTTTGTGGGTCATGTTTCCAGTGTTTTTCAGTTACTTCAATATTATACTATTTGCACAATCCTCAGTGCAACAGTCTTGCCACATTATTATGCCGTTCAGTATACAGGCCTTATGCCATTAATATGTTATAGCAAGCAAGAAGGCGTGCAACTGTTTCCAGTTCTGTTTTACAAAACCTATATTTGTTTCTCCCACATATTCAATGAACTTTGTAAACCAAAGTGTACATATTCCACTGTCTTGGGCCGCCAATATTAACCTTTCATCTTTTGGTTTAAATTTGCCTCTTCTTAACCATTCCTGCATTCGATCCTGATCAACATGAGGTTTTTCCAGGGGTTTTCTATACTTGCAACTATATTTATGCATTTTCCACATTTTTTCCTTCTCATCTGATCCTTCACCTTATATCCTTTATTTTGTTTTTTGGCACATTCAGTTGCTGCATGATTTCTGTCTACTTCTGGTTTGATTTCCACTCTCTCTTGATGCCGATATGCTTCTGCTAGACTAAGAACAGAAGTCATCTTAAATTTATTCTCCTCAGGTTTCAAGACTTTCACCATGTGTGAGGACAGCAGATATGTATGTAGTCCCACGATTGCAAATCTATACATGTAATCAGTTTCAAGGTAGCCCCTATCTCTTTTGGAATGGGGAGTATATAATCTTGGTATGCAGTGATTTCTATAAATCATCTGATGAGCATGAAACACCAATGCTGTTTTCAGGATTCACTTAAGTCTTCTAAAATATTCCTTACTAAGTTTTATTCACATTTGTTCATGTTTTATTGTTGATCCTTCATCAATCCCCAAATATTTATACACTCCCTCTTGCTCAAGTTCTTCTATATCACATTTTTGTCCCAAACTGATGTTTTCTTGGTGCTGCAGGTTTCCTGCTTTAAGGGTTGCTTTTGCACATTTATCAAGACCAACTGACATTCTTATATTATCTGAAAAAGTGTTGACTACTTGCAATTGCACTTTCAGATCCTCATCTGATGAGCTATACAGATTTAAATCCTTGACAAAGAAAAGATGGGAAGTCTTTACACTTTGTTGCTTTTTGTGAGCTAAATTATAGCCACAAACGGGTCTATATTAGATGAACGAAAGTTCATCTTAGCGAATGCTCACATGAGCGAAAATCCAGGAACTCGAAACTGCAATTGTGGGGGGCTGTGCCCCCCCACCCCACCCCCTGCTAAATATATATTCCTACTCCGAGATCGCAAATACAATGAGGAAAGGGCAAATATTCCCATATTCACTGTACCGCAATCTCACAATTGCGGTTTCGAGTTCCGCAATTTTCACTCATGTGAACATTCACTAAGATGAACTTTCGTTCATCTAATATAGACCCCCATGAACTAATCTGTTAAGCAGACAGGTTAGTGGGTTAAGGGCAATGCAAATGACCAACGGTGACAGAGAGTCACCCTGAAATATCCATCTTTGGATTTTTATCCCTGGAATAATAATTTGTCATTTACCATGGCTTAACTGCAAAGTGGTTTGACACTGTTTCATGGTCACTATGATGTAGTTTAGTGTGTATCTTACGCATTTTTAAGCACTCTTTTATCCATGAATGTAGGATACTGTCAAATGCTTTATTTAGTCAATCCATGCCATACTTAAGATTATTCCCCTTTTTACCATTTTCTATTATGACTTTATTTAGCAACAAATGATCCTTTGTGCCATATGACTTTCTTTTATTACCCTTTTGTTCTATTGCCATGATTGAGTTTTCTTCTAAATGACTATAAACTCTAGCAGCATCAGTTCT
The DNA here is from genome assembly GCF_019279795.1 of Protopterus annectens. Classification (NCBI taxonomy): domain Eukaryota; kingdom Metazoa; phylum Chordata; order Ceratodontiformes; family Protopteridae; genus Protopterus; species Protopterus annectens. The sequence goes on along the minus strand of NC_056737.1, from coordinate 856,343,772 downwards.
GGTATATAGTGTATACATTGTTGCAAAGCAAGTTACTGGTCTATAATTTGCAGGATAACTTGCAGGTTCCCTCTTAAGTAGGAGCATTGTTTTTCCTGTTGTTAACCAGGCTGGTGTCTGTTTGGGGTGTGCATATAAATAGTTCTTACTCATGGCTAAATCTTTATACAAAGATGTTAATACTTTTAGCCTGAAGTTTGGTACTGCACCTGGGCCTGAGATTTTCCAATTGTAGGCTTTTTTAACTTTATTTCAATATCTCTTTTGCTGTTACTTTATCCCACTTCATATGTTGTACATTTGAACTTCTTATTCTTTCCTTTACTTCTATCCATTTAGCATCTTTTGTTATGTTCCATGGGATCTTCATTGATATTTGTCCAAAATGTATCTATTGCTTTTTTTTGGTGGTCTTTCAATTCCTTTTTCCTTGCTTCCCAATTCTCTATAGAACTTTTTGGGGTCATCAATAAATTGCTTATTTTGTACTTTTCTTTTATATTTATCTGCATACCTTTTAAGTTTTTCCACCTGTGCTGAGATTTCTTTAGTTTGTTATTTGCGATAGTGCAAGATAGATCCTGATCTGTTCTAATATTGTGCATTGCTTTTATCACATCTATCTTTATGAGTATTTTTGTTGATCTGTTTCCTCTTCTATACTCTTCTAACAGTGACACTTCTTGCCTTACTTGCTTTATAGTTTTCTCTATTCAATACTTCTATGATGATATTTGATTTCTCCCCTTCTTTTCCCTTACAATCCTGTGCTCTTGTGGTAGAACTTTATCTGTTATTAATTTAGCTACACAGTAATATATTCTGTTTACTTCTGTTATATCGCATGGATTTCTATGGACAGTCCTAATTACTGTGCTCATTTGTTTTATCAAACATCTACCTTTTTGGGTTTTATTGACCTTTTGCAGTCTATTTTTTCATTGATCTTAATATGTCTAGCTATCGCTATTAAATCAAGTAATTCTTCTCTTAGCTCATTTATTTCTAAACTGAGGACACATTTATTGTTCTCAGTTTCCTGTGGCCGCTCTATAGAAAGTTCCATAGTATCTTCCTGTGGTACATTTGTTTTAATTTCATCCTGTGTCATCCATTGCCCTGTCATATGGGAACTCACTGGCCTATCTCTCCTCAACATTGACTGTGTCAAAGTTGCCACAGTTTCCTGTTCCTTCCCTTGCCGTCCAGCTGCAACTGAAAGTTTATACTGGTTTCTTGTGGTAGTCAAAATATCTTCATATGGCGACTGATCAGTTGCTTCCCATTCCACTGGTTTCTCCTTAATTTGGATGCCCATTACTCTATCCTGCTGTGGTGTTTTCTGAGTTAGATTTTGTACACTAAATTCTTCATTTTGCAGGTACTCCATAACCTCAATTTCTATTTCTTTAACTTCTCCATTACTAATCTTCTTTTCTACTTTTCCTCTTTGTCTTTTTATTTTTTGTATTGTAAAGTTTTCCATGTCCAGATTCCTTTGCCTGTATTTCTCTTCAAATATCTTTGGTTCTGCTATTTTTGTATTGATTAGTTTTGCTTTCTCCTTTGCATAAATATTACTCCATATTAAATATTTTCTTTCCCATGTCCATATTTCTTCTTCATATGTCTCCTGATCTTCTCATTTCTCCTTACTTTGGGGACTCGTTCCATCATGCGGTGCTGTAACCTGTGTTAGACCTACTATACCAAATCCTTCACTTCGCAGGCATTCTATAACTTCAACTTCTATTTTTTTAACTTCTACTTTGCAAATCTTCTTTTCTATGTTCCCTCTTTGTGATATTATTTTTTATTGTGAAATTTTCCATATTTGGATTCCAGTGCCTGTATTTCTCTTCAAATATCTGCCTTTTTTGTATTGATTAATTTAGCTTTCAACTTTGCATAAATATTGCATCATATCAAATCTCTCTTTATTTCCCATGTTCATATTTATTTCTATACTTTTCAAAAAAGGTCTAGATTTTGTTGTTTATATTTTTGCACTTCCTCTGATGCTTCTTTTTCCAAACAGCTCAAAGTTTCTTGGTCTATATAATGTTTTTTATAAATCTGCTGTATTAATGAACACACATTTTTATTTGAAGACTCTGGCAGTTTTTTTAAGTATTTTTCATTCCTCTACTTTCTCTCTTAATCTTTTTGTATATATTGTGTCTGGAAATTCTGGGCTTCTTGTGTAATAGTAAGAATACATCATTTCTTTGTTATCCTCAATAGTCGACTCTATCATCTTTATGGCTCTTCTTTGGCCTATCAGTTTTTGTGATTTTTGTGGACTGCTACTTCCTTCTACAACAGGGGGGCATCCTCCTCCTGGGCCTGGCCTGGCCCCATTGTAGGAATGTTTCCATATTTTGAGGAGTCTACACTGTCATTTTTTCCAGTCATGGCACCAGTGTGCCTACCAGGATTGGACACTTTTTATTCTGGGTCTTGTGCACCCAGCTATCTTTTTTTAAATTTTGACCTACTTTAGTCCATGATATATGCTATATAAAATACAGCCTATATATCAGTGTTGTCTTGGTGAGATTTTGAGAAAAACAGGGTCCACCTCATGAAGATACTCACCAAGACTTGAGGATGAATTCAGTCCCAACAATACTATTCTCCTTTGCTTTCTGACTTATAAATTTTAATAGTAATGATAATAATAATATTCTATATGAATGTTGTTATTCTCCCTGAGGATCTGTATCCAAAAATCCAAATTTCCTTATTTCTTGAATCCCCCCCCCCCCGCATCAACATCAACCCTTTCCACTTTCAATTGTAGTTTTCTGCTTGTTTTATGTATATAAGCCTTAGCCGTTTAGCTCTAAAAATATCCCTTCAAGTTATATAATCTTAAACCACCTTATTCTATAGAATGGTTCAACTTATCCCACTTGACTTTCCAAGATAAATTCTCTCAACTCCTTACTGATCGCTATCCATAACTCATCCTCTGGTTGATAAAAATATGCCTGACCTGTGTATAAAATATTTTACTGCTTTTATCTTTATGTCCATATCCATATACAAGAGCTTCCAATTTTTCAGTTTTTGTATTATCTTTTGTTTAGTCTCTTCCCATATATCCTTAGCTGCTATAACAGAATCCTTTATAACACATACTCCTACATACTTCCTTTTATCATGTCCTCATAAATAAGGGTATTGCTGAAGCAATTAATACTTGTGTACATTGTTTAAAGCTATAGGCTTTGATTTATCCTCATTAAGTTTATATCCCCCCTAAAAAAAACTTGTAGCAATCTCAGAATGTTCCACAACATTGAGATGCCCTGGTTTTATCAGGTACAAAATAATATTGTCTGCAAATAAAGGCAACTTTTCTTGATTACCCTACCAATTATATAATTGAATTTCTGCATCCCATATTTTCTTTGCCAATGGTTCTAAATATAATGCAAATAACAAAGGGAAAGAGGACAACTCTGCCCAGTTCCTCTCCTCTATGCATACATGACTTATCAGAGAGGAACCTTCCCACTTTGACTTTTGCCTCTGATCCCTCACATATCCTCTTAATTAACCTTATTATTATTGTATCAGGAAATGTAAATGCTTCCATTGTTCTACTCAAAAAATCCCATTTTACTCTGTCAAATGCTTCCACTGCATCAAGACCAACCAACAACAGCAACATTTTCTTACATTCTGCTTCTCTCTGCATCATCATTGTTCTCTTAATATTATCAAATGTTTGCTTCCCCTCCACGAAACCATATTGATTCATGTCTATCGATTTTGGCAACACCTTTGCTATACTTTTAGCCATTTGAAACATAAACACTTTATAATCATGGTTTAAAATTCAAATGGGTATATACAAAGCTGGATCTGATGGGTCCTTACTGTATTTAGGTATTACAGCCACCACAGTTTTTTTTCCAGAATGTTGGTGCTTCCCCTCCTTTTAAAATTCTGTTAAATAAAATCTTCCAGATCTTTACCACTTTCTCCCTTCCTAGCTTCCAAACTTCCATTGGAATATCATCTATTCCTGGAGACTTTTCAGCAGATTGGTTATACATCATTGTTTTCATCTCATCTCCTCCTATCTTAATTCTTAATTGTTGAGCCTCATCTACTTCTAACCTTTGTATGTTTAAGTTTTCCATTAATATTTCCATTTGTACTTTTTCTTGATTTCCAAATTTCTCTGCTTTATACAAATTTTCATAAACTTTCTGAAATATCTCTAATGCCTTTACAAGATCTCTGGTTATTTCTCTTGTTACAGGCACCTTAAGTTTGGCAACAACCCTTTATATCTTTTCTACTTTCTGTTGCTTAAGTCATTGTGCTAAAAGTCTCTGGCATTAATATAAAACAATGTGCTTAACATCAATCTTTCTAAACACATGCATATTATACAGGTAATCCCTTATTTTCTCTTTAGCGCTCAGCAGTTGCTCTTCTTCTTCCTCTGTGAGATTCCCCTTATTCTGCAGTAGTTTAAACTTTGTCTACCCCTCTAAATAAGTCTTGTTACTTCTTAATCATATATTTTTCTTTTATTTATACCCCAATTTTAAACTCCACTTTCATTTTATCCCTCTCACTAGCTATAACTTCTAGAGTACTTTCTATCTTCCCTAATAACTCCCGAAAAATTTCCACCACCCATTCCTTAAAATCCTCTATTTTTAAAAGGTAGGTGAGGAAGCACCAGTGTCTCATCACCCTGCATTTTAATTTTAGTTATTATTGGTGCATGGTGTGAAATAGTTATTGGATGCTGGTCAAACCTCTCATCTAGTCTAGCCCAGTTACTGTACCTAAGAAAATTACATGTAAATTCACTCGCAGTCTCACAATTCCTACTACTGACTTCATGTCCTTCATGCCAAATATTTTCATAAATTTCTATCGAAATCTACCCTCTTCATTTATATTTTTCTTTCTAGGCTGGTCTGATACAGTCTCGTAAATCAAATTCTAATCCCCACCTATAAATACTATTCCCTGCTGGAAGATGATTATTTCTCCCAAAATTGTCTTCAGCTCCATAACAGCATATTTCGGTGGAATATAACTGCATTCCAGCATAATCCTCCTCCATTGTCAGTAGTCTCTTACTACCACAAATCTACCATTATTGTCTTTTGTTTCTTTTCTATCACTATTGGAGCTCATCAAGCAATTAATATAAGTATTCCTGTATTCCTTTGTCCCTGATATTCTGCTGAATATCCAATCTGAAATCCTTTCTTTATCAAATTCACATGCTCAGTTATTTCCAAATATGTCTCATGTAGCACTGCTATTTGCACTCTACATATCTTAATATAATTAAATATTCTTTCCTTTTTGTCTACATCTGTGAGACCATTCACATTCCAAGATAATAAGGAAAGTGCCACTATTATGATAAGAAGTCATTATTCCCACATATATATGAAATATTTTTAAAATGTCCATTTCTAGCTTTTGTGATACATGCACCCACTGTTTGGCATGTTGATCCTTTATACAGTTTTTTCATCATCTCCCTTTGAACCTATTTCACATTTTGCAAAACTTTTTGTTTTAATGAAAACCCTCAAACAAAAATACAAACACACTCCCAGAACACCATTATAACCTGTTAACTTAATACAAAAACACAAAACTATGAACATCTTCAAATAACAAAGTTTAGCCCTCCTAATAGGAACAACTGTCCCAAATAGACAGCTAGAAATATAGACCTGATCTAACCTAAATTTAAGGTTATCCACGCTAAGACATATGTTGCTGCCTGTGCCCCTACTTACACTAATTGGTGTCTATTCATTTTGTCTTCTTTCCCCTACCAGATGTGAAAAACAAGTTGCATGCTTTCAGGAGACATTAACGGTTAGGCTTGAAAAAAAACAGTGCTTTGGCTTTTCCTTGCCTATATCCAGCTTGTCAAAGAATAATGTAAGCATCAGCTGCAAGCTTCTAAAGACATGTTGAAACATTTGTTGCTTAAGGAAAACTTTTCATTACATTTACTGTTCTCTTGTTTATTTGTTTCCACTTAAACATTATTAGATTAAGCCAAGACTTTCACCTATATAAAATAAGAAAAAACATACCAACTCTACATATGTTATAATCCCTTTTGCACCCCATCCCCCACATCAACAACCAAAGATTATAGCTTAAATTAAACATGTTTTTGTCTGACTTTTTTACTCATTTGTATTATAGTGCCTATATTGCTTAATACTTAAAAAGAAGAAAGAAAAATACTTATCTGTTTACTTTAGTATCTTTATCACATACAACAACTAAAAATGCTTTACCATAAAACATGAAATTTATACCTTAAAGTTTTATAGAAATGCTGTTAAGAACAGAAGTCATTTTTAACACCTTTTTCCTTCATTTTCCCTTCCCCTTAGTGTCCTTTCAATCATTAATGACATGAAGTGAGGCAAATACCTTCAAGCTCCCCACAGGTTTAACAAAGTTAGCAAAAGTTCATTCTTTCCATTTTTCTTATACAGTTGTATTTCACAAATGTGATTGATACTTTCTGATGTCACATTTATTCACTAATTTTCATGTTGCTAGTCTTCATCCTGATCATCTCCATCTCCCAACTCCAGACACTGGTTCAATTCCAAAGTTCTCCTGATCCTTCTAATCAATTCCTGTGCTTTTCTCTGTTTCTCAAGCATTTTTATTTGGAGCAATAGAAAAGGTTTCACTGGAAAAGTCTCTGGTTGTGCTTTATTATCAGAAGGATAAAAAGCAGAGCCCCCCCCCCTCTGCTTGATGACTCACTTATTGTTGGACAAACATTTGTATTTCCTCCTTAACCTGTTTTGCATCAAAAATTACTTTGATCCTCCAGGAAAAAAAATATTTGGAAAACAGTCATTTCAAATCTCATACCTGCCTCTTTGCATTCCTCAATTACTGGAATAAATGTGTTTCTCTTCTGCCCGGTATACAGTGAAAAATCATTTTTCACAAACACTCTACTGTCTCCAAATTTTAACATTTTGCCCTTCTGCCACAGTTTTGTTAGGATCAACTCTTTCTGCTGGTAGGGTTGCATCATTACTACTATAGGTCTTGGCTGCTTTCTCATGGCCAGGTTTGGACCATTCATATCATACTCCCTTTCAAATTAACAAATCATCCTGTGGTATATGAGTCCAGTTACTTATTTGTACCTTCATAAAATTAATACAGTCTGTTCCTTCCAGTTTCTCTGCTATGGCAGAAAATGCCTTGTTTTTCCTACTTACTCTGCCCTCTGATTCTGTCATTTTTTCTGAAACATCTTTTCTTGAGTAGTCTCTTTCTTCATTATGTGTTCAAATGTACAAACTGAATGGTTATCACATTGTTTGATTTTTGCAGTTTATTCAGCTCATCTGAATTACTGTTTAAAGCTTCTTCCATTTTTCCCAGCCTTTTGTTATTTGATTTGATATACTGCTTCAGTGTTTTGTTTATTTTAATCAGGTCTGAGCACATGTGACTTATGTTTTCCTCTAAATTACTGGAAGCCATGTCTTGTACCAAAGCTGGAGCTTGAACTGCTCTTTGCTAAACAGTAGACAGATTCTTCCCAGTCAGTATTTTCTCTTCACCTTTTCTAATTCATTTTCTTTCAGGCTCTGCTAGTTTCTTCTTTGTTGGCATCCAGGCACTGTACTTACCACCCTTAACTGAATTAACTAAAAGGGACAGAGTTCCTGGACATTGTCTTTCACTTTCTTTTTTCACACTGGGAGAGCTGGAAGTAACTTATCAGATCCAGCATTGAATATAAAGCCCCCTTCGTCATTTACCTGACCAGACATATGCAACAGTTGAAATGCCCACATAGATTTCTTACTAGGAGAATCCAGGTGTAAACACATTGTCTATATGGATTGTCTTAAAGCCCTATTTCTAAACCCAGTCTCCTGCAGCTTACTGAGAGGCAGTCTATTCCTGGCCTATAAGGCATTCTTGGATCCGGCTGTGATGAACATCAACAAAATTAACAGCATCAAAACTACTAGATCCAAGGATTTTAATTTTGCTTGTAACATAAATAAGACATGAGGGCAATACACATATGTGTCTCAGAGGATCTCCATGCTGTGGGACAGGCTCCCCATCAATGTGAAGCAGAGTCCGTCCCTAACTCCATTTAAGCATAACCTTGACCAATGGATGTAAAACTGGAAATTCACCCTGGGTCTAGCTCTCATGTCTCTGAAATGCAAAGGCAGATAGTAATGCCCAGACTAACATACCCTCCCCTCCTGCACATAACCTCTAGAAATTTCCTAACATGCACCCACCTAATAAATGCTGTGACACATAGGAACACAATTGGGATGGGCTGTACAGCTAGGCTTACAAAGACTCAGATGATCATTAGCCTAGTATCATTAGACTAGCATATTCCTATGAACCTGTGAGTCTGTGTAAAGGCTACTCGTAAGCTATTACTTGTTCATATGTACAATAGATACTTGACAGCTTTTTATTAGCCACTTGCACATGTTTTCTAAGTAATGCTTCATGAAAAGATATATCTGTATTTCCAACAGTTATACAAATTTATTTAGGGACACCCAGTCTAGAAACCTTATATTTTAATCCTCATGATAGTAAGTCCTTAAATGACCATAAAGGTTCTGTACTATATGAGTTCCAGCCACAAGTGCTCTAAAAGAGAATTGTTTCACACTTGGAATATAGTTTAACTGATTTACTGAGACTGCACATTGATATCCAGCATAGCCTGAATCCCTTTATAGTTATGTACACAATGACTAGATTAAGACAATAACTATGAATCTCAATTTGCTGCAGTTAATCCTCATTGTATTAAATACAAAGTGTGTGTAATGGTATTTTAAAAATGCTTCTTCCTTTTAAGTGGTACTTACTTTAAAATGTACAACACTGTGCTGTCACTACAAGTCATAAGGTTTAGTCATGTTTTGTACCATAGTGTTCTGTTCTTGTTGCTGATCTACCTTCTGTCTTGTTAAGTGAGACTAACCCAGTTGAAAAAGGCACATAAATATATACATACATACATATCTAAACAAATACATGCATAAATAAACACACAAACAAACATAAATAAATAGAATTAATAAATAAAAATCAGTACTGCACTGTTGTAGCTTCTGTACTGCATATGGATACCACAAAGACCATTGACTGTAGGGCCCACAAAGAGTCCATTGAATCTAAGGCCCCACACCTCTACACCAAACACAGTAATATCACAAGTGCTTGCTGCATGTCAGCTGTTGTACTTGTCTCACATGTGTAAGCTGCACATCAAACAAATGTTCATCGTGCCCTTCATGTTTGTCTACTGGCTTAGTTTTGGTACCACAAAGTGTAGCATAGATGTCACCACAAGGGGAGGGAAGGAGACAGCATTTCTTTATCTCCTAGATGGTATAACATGCCAGTCTGCTCCTCAGTTAATCTGCACAGTGCTTGGAAGAGATTATCAATGCTTGCTCATATGACATGAGGGTGGACACAGGTGTGATACTAACTGGTTATAGTGCATTTGACTGAGGGGAGATGGGGAAGTGGCCATAAAGTTTTTCTGAAGCAGTGCTTAATTCTGTCAAGTGTTACATTCCTGCTGGCAACAATATTTTCAAATGTAAAATAATTCCGCCACATAGATAAAGCCAGTGTACTAATAAACCAGATAACATAAAACAAAATGTAAAGTAAACCGGCACCTCAACACTCAATACTTAAACAGCTGGAAATTTATTAAAGCTTGCTAGTT